>NW_019369756.1:0-97390 GCF_002775205.1 Xiphophorus maculatus | reverse complement strand
GGTGAAGCAGGCCAAAGGCCATACTTCAGAAGAGTGCAGACCTCAGGTTCGCATTTACAAAAAGAAACTGTGCAATTAATGAGATGACCTAAAAAGACAAAGGAAGAAAAAAGATTACTGAAGACTCATTCCATTTTTTATCTCACAGAGTCAATAAATACACTGTTTTATAGAACTCGGAATTAAATCAGTCCACAATATGTGTTATACTTATACTTCGATTTTATAAGTTGTATAACAAATACATGATATCCATATGAGGAGTTGATCTTTTCGTACTGCTCCCTTTAGGGACCACCGAGCCACATCTATGCTTCTAAGATGGAATAGGACAGGGGTGACCAAAATTCGTCCTCGATCACCTTCATTCTGCATGTTTTAGTTCTCTCTGTGGTGGTGGTAACAACCTTTCCAGCAGGTCAATGTTCTTCTACTGAGCCATCACTGGATCCGAGTGCATTAAACCAGGGACAGAACTAAAACCTGCAAAATGCTGGCCTTCGAGGACCGACTTTGGGCACCACTGGTGTAGGATGTATTGGGATTACACCCTAGGAGCTGGCCCAATTGGCTGGGTAGAGGGAAGTCTGGGAATCCTTAATTATGCTGTTACTTGGGTGACCTGACCCCAGATAAGCAGAAGGCAATGGATGGATGATATATCCCTTCTTTAAACATGTACAAACCAACGCAGACGTGCCACTTTAACTGTGTTTAACTTAACATGTGTTGTCTTTAACTGAGCTTCCCCTCCAATCTATGTATTTATGTAGTTTTCTATATTTGTGTATCCAAGTATAAATAAATAACAACAAAGAAGAATAAAAAGTTATTCCACAATAAAAGGTCACATAAACATATATTCAAGTGGGACAAGATTAATAATCATAAAGTGAAAACATAAATTTTACTAAATAAGATTTAGAATTTTGTAGAATATCTATATATATATATATATATATATATATATATATATATATATATATATATATATATATATATATATATATATATATATATATATATACACTGCTCAAAAAAATAAAGGGAACACTTAAACAACACAATATAACTCCAAGTACATCAAACCTCTGTGAAATCAAACTGTCCACTTAGGAAGCAACACTGATTGACAATTAATTTCACCTGCTGTTGTGCAAATGGAACTTTGTACAGAACAAAGTAGTCAATGAGGATATTTCTTTCATTCAGATCTAGGATGTGTTATTTGAGTGTTCCCTTTATTTTTTTGAGCAGTATATATATATATATATATATATATATATATATATATATATATATATATATATATATATATATATACATATATACACAAAATTAATTAATTAAAAAATTACATAGTGTAAAAACATACCTGTGTTGACAAAAGTCTTTACATCTCTGGAGTAAACAACATGGGTACTGTGATCTCCACTTAAATGCAACACCAACTGCTGGAAAGCAGCCTCATAGCAGGTTTTCTAAAGAGACACAAAAAAGGACAGAGAAAAACCGAATTTTATGCAATTAAGAACTCATTCTCATTCTATACATATCAATTACAATATTTATTAGTACATTCAACAAAAATGAACTTACATTCCACTTTTCAGGGAGGTGCAAAGAATTTATGGGTACTGTGTAGACACATTCCTTGCAAAAAACACTGCTTCTGCTGCATTCCAGACAGCGGTATACTCCAGGTTTCTTGCACACAGAGCACATGTCAGAGAAAGGAGCGGAGGACTTATAGGACTCTTCCAAGACCTGATCTTTTAGTGTATTCCATAGGCTCATGTGACCGGTGGACTTCTGCGTTGTGTGTTGATTGGATAAACTATAAAAACACCGAGTCTGGGTTTGGAGGCGGACTCCGTTTATTCAGCCTGTCAATCGGGAGATATTAGCATTAGCACGTAGCATGTGCTCCAGTTCTCCAAACCGATCTATACAAAATCATAATGTTAGTATGCATCAAATCTTATAAATGCATAATAGCAACTCGAATGAAAATATTAAAACACCTAACATTAATACAGAAGAAAAAAATAAACATTTGGACAATATAAATGAAAGGATTACAATAGATTATAAAACTTGCCTCTTCCCAGTGGAATGAGTAACAAAAGGGAAGAGGAAATGAACAACTTAACATTTATAATGATGCTGGAGGACCCCAAACAAAAGAAGAAGAAAGTAGGGCGGAGCTGGAGGACCAAACCCCTCATAGCAGACACAGAGGAACACAAAGACAGACATAAGAGGACAAATAAATTAAAGAGAACATTTTGTGAAAATATACAACAATATAGACCCAGTTACATTCACCCCCCTAGATTTACACAAAATTATAAAACCATAAGGAAAACAAACACACACAAAAAAACATACATCACAGGCCAAAAATTACCACAGCCAATGGGCAAAGTCGGCGGAAGAGCCATCTACTAAAAAATTAAGAGGTTACAGAAACCTATCAGACAGGATGCGGTGCCCTATACACCACACCGTTTTGACCAATTACGATATCCAGAAATTAAAGCGTGTACACACCATCCATATACTCAACAAAGTACTTGCCTAGAAGCATAACAATCAGGTGACCAAGGATGAAGTGTGGGGAAAAACAAAACAAACAAACAAACAAACAAAAAAATAATTACACAGTTCTGATAGGAGATTTTTGATTCCCAAAAACAGACTCAATCTGGGCCATAGACTCAATCAATCTACACACCGGCTTGATAATTCTGCCAAGACGCGTAGTGACTCTGTGACCTAAACCCCTGTCCTGAAGGTCATGTAAGTCCCCTTGATGACTATGTGACTCAATGGAAGGGAGTGAAGGAGCACCTGCACCAGCCCACCCAAGGGAGGCAGAACACATCCCCTCAGGGGAGGGTAAGTCTTCGCTCTCACATGATGACTGTGCCTGAACCCAGGATGCCGTACGGGCCTCACTAGACTCACAGACACAAGGAGGGATAACAGGCCCTAGGGTGTCAGTTCCTCTCTTTGAGGAGGAGGTATCGGGCTTCCCTGGGGCAGCAACAGAACTAACAGAGCACTGCTCATCCAATGAAGGGTCCAAGGGCAAGAAGTTGATCTGGAGTTGGAGGTTGCGATGAACTGTCCTTTTACGTCCTGAGGAATCCCTGATCTTATAGAGGTTAAGGCCGGGTTTAGAAGCGACTACCTCAAAAACTGTAGACTCCCATTTATCTGACAGCTTACGTTTCCCTCTCGCGCTCTTGTTTGCCAACAGCACTCGGTCCTCCACCGACAGAGGTAAGCCCCTGACCCTTTTGTTGTACTGCCTTGATTGGTGTCTCTGCTCAGCAGCACTGTGTTCTTGAGTCAGGACCACAGCAGAATGTAAATCATTCATGAGTGACTTGACATAGGCATTGTAATCACAAACTGTGTCATCACGAAGAACACTCTTGAAAATGAGATCAACCGGTAACCGTGGAACCCGTCCAAACATCAGATAAAATGGCGCAAACCCAGTCGTTTCATGTGCAGTACAGTTGTACACATACGTCATCGACTGAATCATTTGTGGCCACTTCTGTTTCACTCTAGGGGGCAGAGATCTCAGCATGCTCCCCAAAGTTTGGTTAAACCTCTCCATAACACCATTGCCCATGGGGTGGTAGGGCATAGTGTGTGATTTCATAATGCCCCCCATGTCCAATAACTCTGCCACCAACTCACTCTCAAAGCTTGGGCCCTGGTCAGAGTGTATGCGCTGAGGGAAACCATATATGCAGAAGAAACCCTCCCACAGCTTCTTTGCCACACTCTTAGCTGACTGGTCACGACAGGCGAAGGCATATGCCAACTTAGTAAAGTGGTTAGTGATCACAAGTACATCCACAGACTTGTTGTTTTCATCTTCAGCTGACCAGAAATCAATGCACACTAACTCAAGTGGGGCACAGGTCTTTATACTCTCCAGTGGTGCCCTGGCAGCTGGTTCAGGGGTCTTACTGGCAACACATCTTGAACACTGCCTTACATAGTTACGCACATCCTTGTCCATATCAAACCAAAAAAAACATTGACGGGCAAGCGACAAAGTGCGCGGCTGGCCTTGGTGACCGGCGTTGTCATGTATGCCAGAAAGTACCACTGACTGCAGGGACTCTGGTACGACAAATTGGAAGCGCTTGCACTTCGTTAAGGGATCTTTGGTGACACGGTAAAGAATCCCATCCAAAAGCACTAGTCTATCCCACTGCTTCAAAAGTTTTAAGGTCTGCTGACACTCAATGTAGCGTTCACGTCTAGAAGGCCTCCGCTTCCTGGTCACATAATGGAGGACCCTGGAGAGCGTGGCATCGTGCTCCTGTTGAGACTGAAGCTCTGCCTTGGTTAGTACAGAAGAAGCATCAACTTCAGGAACCACAACTGACGGCAAGTGGTCAGCTAGGGACGCAGCACGGTGTCTGGACGCCACCTCCCAGTTGCTGATGGACGATAGCACAGAAGAGACATCATCTTCAGACATGGAGATGTTGACAGCCATTGAGAACGGTAAGTCAACCAAAGACTGGGGGTGGCAGGTCAGATGGAAAGCCGCCTGCACAGACTCATCTGTCACATCACAAGCCTGCTTCAATAGGTCAACATAGGGTTCCGCCAGCACACGTTCAGCCAGCGACCTGACAAATGGCCTTCTGCTCAGAGTATCCGCCACAATATTCAACCTGCCCGGGACATACTTGATGTCAAAAGTGTATGGAGAGAGCTTGGAGACCCAGTGTTGCTCACAAGCATCCAGCTTTGGCTTGGTCAGAATATACGTGAGAGGGTTATTATCGGTCCAAACAGTGAATTTATGACCCTTCAGCCAATGACTGAATTTATCACACACTGCCCATTTAAGAGCCAAAAACTCAAGTCTGTGAGCAGGGTACTTGGTTTGGCCACGACTGAGAGACTTGCTAGCAAAAGCAACTGGTCTTGCCCTCTGCCCACCCACCGGTACCTGAGAAAGAACAGCACCCAGACCATCAGTGGAAGCATCTGTGGAGAGGATGAAAGGCCTGTCAAAATCCAGGTGTGCCAAAACCACAGAATTGAGGAGTGAATTCTTCAACTGCACAAAGGCTTCCTCACACTCAGGGGTCCAATCAAGTGGTGTTAGTTTCCTGAACGTCCCAGATCTCACATAACGACTGCTGCCCTTTTGTCTTCTCTTCTGGCCTGCAGTCAAGGCAAAAAGAGGTTTGGCAACACGAGAACATGCAGGGATGAAATGTTGGTAAAATATTACCATTCCAAGGAAAGATCTAACCTTCTGTTGAGATGGGGTGTGACCATCAGCCTCCATTAGATCAGCCTTTGTGAAGCCAGATATTACTCTCACTTTCTCGTCATCAACAGAAACACCAGATGCACTCACTGCATGTCCAAGAAATGCTACAGACCGTCTCAGGAAGTGACACTTCTTCTGAGAGAGTTTCAAGTTGCTGGACCGCAGCCGGGAGAATACAACGCTCAAACGGTTTAACGACTCCTCTTCAGAAGGTCATCCAAGTAGCAGAGGAGACTGGAGAAGTTTAAGTCACCAAAGATACTAAGCATCATGCGCATGAACGATGCAGGACTGTTACAGAGACCTTGGGGGAGACGATTATACTCATATAGGCCAAGTGGTGTAGTGAAGGCCGTGAAACATCTGTCGGACTCATGCAGAGGCACGTTGTAAAAGCAGATCCATGGTGCTGAAAAAGGCATTCCCTCCCAGTGCGGCAAGACAATCAGTTTGGTGGGGCAGTGGATGGGCATTTTTAACCGTCCTAGCATTAAGCCAACGAAAATCAGTACATATTCTCAAGTCGCCATTCTTCTTCCACACCAACACCAAGGGTGAAGCATATTCACTTAATGACTTACTGATTATGCCTTTCATCTCCATCTCTGATAGCACTTCTCTCAACACTTGATAATGTGCCGGGGGCACCCTGCGGAAAGGCAACCTGAAGGGGCGAGCATCAGATAGATGGATCCGATGGACAAACCCTTTTGCTTCTCCACAGTCCAAATGGTCCTTGGAGAACACATCCTGAAAGCTCAACAACAGATCAGCCAGCTTCCTCCTCCACTCATCAGACACTTCACAACCCTCCAAGTCCACATCACCAAGGCCACAGTCCTTTAGCATCTGCACAGGATCTGATGATTCACATCCCAGAGAGAATGAAGAGGTAGTCTGGCTAGACTGCACCATGCATGAGACCGGAGCGACAGAAAAGTCCTCAACAGCCACACAAGGGAACACATCAGCTAACTTACTATTGCGGCACAATATAAGAGGCTTATCAGTGGGATTAAGAACCTTCATGGGAATCCAACGATCGCCCCACATTGGTGTAATGACCCGACCGACCAAGATGTTTTTTGGTGTGGAGCGAGCTGACGTCGGTTCCACGACGACAGTGCTCCCAGGAGACACAGGGGCAGAGGGAGGAAGCCTTCCCCAAACAATGTATTCCTTTCGGGGGAACAGTGTAACGGCCTGCTGCAATTTCACAGTACCCACCTTGTCAGGTACCTCTGGGCTCTGCCACCGGGAGGTGCAACTCAGCAACTGGAGGAACTGTTCACAATCAGGGTCAGTCATATGAGAGGACACCATCTCCCAGTATTTCCCATCAGACTTCATTCTTTGGATCACTGGTCGAAGCACATTTGTGCCAATAATCAACTCATCCCTCTGTCCAGGAACAAGGAACATCGGCACCAGACAGTTAAGACCGTAGAGCTTCATGCTCAGCTCGTAAATGCATTTAGGTCGTGTAATAAGTCCACCACAACCAACAAGGACAACTCTTTCAGGGACAGGTTGCGGGGACAGGGCAACACCTGCCACTCTCAGCTTAGCCTCTCCCGTTTCACTAAGTGTACATGACATGCTGCCCGAGTCCAGCATCCCTCTCAGTGACGTCTGGCCACCAATAGACACAGGGGCATAAAACAACTCACTAGCTTCCTCAACTCTTTGGGACCCAACCAAAATTATTGTTTTCTCGTTGGGGAAGCTTTCACGGCAGTCAACATACTCTGAGTGTGGAGTAACAGAATCAGTGAGGGTGTTGTGTACAATGCCCATGTTGCCCCTCTCATCACACAGGCCAGTCAGTTTAAATCAACATGTGAAGCAGCATTTGAGGATCTCTGTCCCACTTCCTGCCTGCAGTCACGTTTCACATGTCCTGGCTCAAAACAGTTAAGACATAACCTGTATAGTCTGCAGTGTGAATGTGTGGAGTGTTCACTGGACCCACAAACTCAACAGGCTAGAGGCTGTGTTCGCCGGGGAACCTGAGATCGGCCCGCTCTCTGGTGACCAGCATCCAGAGACGCATTACACAGAGAGACGACCCTGTCAAACATGGTAACCATCTGTTGAGAAACAGGTTCAATAGCGGCAACACCGCATGCCCCAGTGGGCTGCGGGCTTGCCATAGGGTCATGCAATGTATCGGCACCGTCAACAGCCTGTGTATTTGCTACTATGCTCTTGACTGTCCTCACACGATCATCCAGGCGTTGCTGGACCTCAGCTACTGTCCACTGTTCTGCTGGCTTCATTTGAAATGACAAGGAAAGGGTGGGGTCGGGGCAGTGACTGATAAACATCATCACAACCTCTGCATGAGGGTCCTCCACACATTTACCACGCCTGCGGAGACACTCATCCACAGCATCAATAGTCTTATTAAGACGGATCCAATAGTCCATAGCATCCTCCCCAGTCCTTGGAACAGTACCATAAAAGTCTCTCATTGGCAGGTTGGAACATGTAAGCTCACTGAAGTGGTGCTTTAAGACATTAAAAACAGCATTAATTAACCCAGCACCACACAGTTCAGGACGGCACCGTAGAGAGACCTTCACCACATCACAGGCTTTGCCTGTTAATCTTGACATTAGCAGCCCATATTGTTCTTCAGGCGTCCCACAGTTAGCCCGAGACAGGTAACACCTCATCAGATCTTCCCATTCTTGGATGGAAAATGTGTCACTATTGTCACCCCTGAAGAATGGAGGGGCTTTGGCTTCAGACTGCACCACAACCTTCACATGGGGAGACTCCGGTAGAGTAGGAGATGCATTATTAGCAGGGTACTCCTGAGAGTGGCTGGCCTGTTGCACGGTGCACATTTTAGCTGTAATATTATCTCCAATTTGTTTTGCCAGGTCAGATATTAAACCACTGAGTACCTCATGTGAAACATGTGTAGGCTGTGAATTAACAAAAGGAACTGGTGTGGAGTTTGCAACAGGCACAAACTGTGGATTTATCACAGACTGGTCAACTGTGCATTCATTGTGACCAGGCACCACAGGCCTACCTCTCCCAAAACACAGTGAAGCATTATGTGGATTGTTTGCTGAACCAAAACTGACACCACCGCCTACATATTCAAGTTCCGGCAGATTTGCATGAGACATGTCTGTGAATTGCAACAAAGCATACAATTAAAAGAAAAATAATAATAACAATGACTTAAAAACATATATATAGAAAAAAAATCACACACCCAGAGCAAATACAGAAAAAAAACAAAAAAAACACAGCTTTTAATGGAAAACTTATTTTGTTGTTGTCGTTGTTGAGCGTCTAGCGCAAAAAAACATGGTAATATTAAACCTGAAAGACCGCACTCAGGGCAAAGCGGCTCTAGTGGCGCAGCTCGGGACCAGGAGACAGCCAGAGATCGTCACAGCTCCGCTGGACTGGGGTTCGCTGACTGCGGACTCGATCAGAGATGTCTCGGGTCGAACGGCACCAAGTGTGACCGGTGGACTTCTGCATTGTGTGTTGATTGGATAAACTATAAAAACACTGAGTCTGGGTTTGGAGGCGGACTCCGTTTATTCAGCCTGTCAATCGGGAGATATTAGCATTAGCATGTGCTCCAGTTCTCTAAACCGATCTATACAAAATCATAATGTTAGCATGCATCAAACCTTATAAATGCATAATAGCAACTCGAATGAAAATATTAAAACACCTAACATTAATACAGGAGAAAAAAATAAACATTTGGACAATATAAATGAAAGGATTACAATAGATTATAAAACTTGCCTCTTCCCAGTGGAACGAGTAACAAAAGGGAAGAGGAAATGAACAACTTAACATTTATAATGATGCTGGAGGACCCCAAACAAAAGAAGAAGAAAGTAGGGCGGAGCTGGAGGACCAAACCCCTCATAGCAGACACAGAGGAACACAAAGACAGACATAAGAGGACAAATAAATTAAAGAGAACATTTTGTGAAAATATACAACAATATAGACCCAGTTACACTCGCGGTCCCTTCTTCCTTTGAGTTTTCAGTACAAATATCATGTGATGAGGGAAAAACAGTGTTGGTGTCAGATGAGCCTGCATGTGAGGGAATGTAGGAATATTTCGCCCGAGCACCGATGGTTTTCCGAGTTACTTTTATTTTTTTGGTCTTACAACGGACACTGCTCTTATATTTAGGCATGGTTCTAAAGTGGGAGAGAACAGAAAGAAGACAGAAATACTGTAACACCGAGAAGCATAAAATAATAATAAAAAACAAAATTTTAGCACATTGTTATTAAAGGTATGAAGGACAGCTACATTTGAATGTGACTGGCTTTTAAGAGGCTACTTTAGCGAGCTAAAGTAGCCCTTTTTTTCTACCAAATAGGGTTAAAAACGTGTTTAAATCTGTACAAACACATGCTGTGCCACATACTCGCTAACATTAACTCATAGAACTACCATCAGCAGATTTATAAATGTAGACTTTCGGTCTTTTGAGGTTTTTTACTACATTTTTATTTGACAGATTCAGGGGCTACTCACCAGCTCCGACCGTGGAAAGTGTCGCGTCGAATGACGTAAGCTGCTGCTGCTGCTTCTTCTTCTTCTTCTTCGTGTGAGAGGAGGGTGAGTGGAGAGCGGAAGAAGAGTCAGAGAGAGCGCGAGTGTTTACTTTTCTATCTTTGTTTTTTCTTACTGTTTATTCACTGGGTGTTTGTGTTACTTGTTTAATTGTGATTTTGTGTTAGTTTTGTCACGTTTTAAGGGGATTTTGTGGGTTCGGGTGTGGCCGTCAGGCCGGCGTCTTAGGACGCCATGGTGGGTGTTGGTGGTGGGTCTTTCTCCACGCTGACGCGGAAGAACGGCATCAAGGTGGGTGCTGGTTCTCCGTGCAGCGTGGAGGAAGTTTGTTTGGCTGTGGGTGATGTGATTGGGCACGGGAGCATAAGGTCGGCAGCACGGATGAATGGAGCGGTGGTGTGTTTTGTGGAAAAAGTTGAGCAGGCTCAACAGCTAGTGGAGGTGGGCGTTTCTGTAGGCGATTTGTTTTTACAAGTCTCGCCACTTACCTTACCTGCAACGAAGGTAACGCTGTCAAACGTTCCTCCGTTTATAAGTGACGAGTTCTTGATTAAAGAGTTGTCGAGGCACGGTAAGGTGGTGTCGCCGCTAAAAAAGGTTCCAACAGGGTGCAAATCACCTTTACTAAAACATGTTGTATCCCATAGGAGGCAACTCTTTATGATTCTAAATCGAAAAGATGAAGAGTTGAATTTACGATTTCACGTGAGGATTGATGAATTTGACTATGTTTTGTTTGCCACGTCCTCAAATATGAAATGTTTTGGTTGTGGCAAAGAAGGCCACATCATAAAAATGTGCCCAGACAAGGCCGGACCGGCCCCGCAGGGTCCGGCGAAGCAGCAGGCGGCTGGTGAGAAAACAGGAAACCCGCCTAGTGAGGGTAGGGCAGCGGAGGAGCCCGCTGCCGCTGCGGGAGAACCCGCTGCCGCTGCGGAGGAATCCGCGGCTGCTGCGGGGAAACCCGCTTCCGCCGTGGAGGGACCCGCGGCTGCTGCGGGAGGACCCTCGGTTGCTGCGGAGGAGGCCGTGGCGGCTGCGGGGGAACCCGCGGTGGTGGTGGAAGAGCCCGCTGCAAGAGAGCTGGAGAGAGGTACAGTCGTGAGTGAGGGAGCGTTGGGAATGAGTGTGTGTGTGGGTATGGATGAGAGCACGGTGGTGTGTGGTGATGAGGTGAATGGTGGTGAGGGTGGAAGTGTTGAGGGGGAGAAAGACGGTGTGCAGAGAGAGCAGGAGGAGGTGAAGGGCGATGAGGAGCATTTAGTGTGTGGAGGTCAGGGAGAGAGAGTACAGGAGGAGGTGGGTGGACAGAATGAAAGGAGGAACAGTGTAGAGTCGGTTGTTGGAGCAGGAGCGGAGGGAGAGACAGGTGAAACAGAGGAGGGGATGGAGCTAGAGGCTTCTGCCCCCATAAAAAGGCGCAGCAAAAGGAAAAATGTGGTGGCTGCTGTGCAAGCCAGTAAACAGGCCAGCAAGCTGGTTGCAGACAGGAGGGAGGTGTCAGATAGCAGTGACAATGAAGACTGGTTCTCTGACACCAGTGAGGTGTCCGTAAACCAAAGTAGCAGTAAAGAACCTAGGTACCCGGTAGAATCTTACAGAACCTTTTTGCAACAAACCAAGGGATTGAGGGGAGTAAAAATAGAAAGTTACTTTCCAAATTTAAGACTATTTTATTTTTCTGCAAGATATCATATCAGAAACAAAGAGGTATCAGGTTTTACAGATACAGAAGTTTTTAGATTAAAGAAAATAATGTCAAAAGCTAGGAAACAATTTTGAGTAAAAATGAGTAGTATTTTATTATTTTTTATATGGTTTTTATGTTTTGGTTTTAGCTTCTTACCCAATATGGATTCTTTTAAAATTGCATCTTTGAATCTTAACGGGGCGAGGGAAGCTCAGAAACGTGCATTGATATACCAAACATTAAACCAAAAGAAAATTGACATCATTTTTTTACAAGAAACTCACAGTGATTCCTTAATAGAAACAGACTGGGGCAGAGAGTGGAGGGGGGAGGTCATTTTAAGTCACGGCACCTCCCAGAGTGCAGGGGTGGGCTTTCTGTTCTCCAGAGCTTTCACCCCAAACTCCACAGAAGTTGAGCATGTCGTTCAAGGGAGGTGTCTTTTAGTCAAAACAAAATTTGATCATTTTAGTCTGGTTTTTATCAATATTTATGCTCCGACCACCAATGCAGAGAAAAAGCGTTTTTTTGAAAAAATTGGGGAAAGGCTGGGTGATTGTGGGTCTGAGGATTATGTTTTTATAGGTGGGGATTTTAATTGTACAGAAAACAAGTTTTTAGATCGTAATCATGCAGAGCCGCATCCAGCGGCCCAACATGCTCTGCGGCAGCTGGTCTCGTCTCACGGCCTGGTGGACGTATGGAGGAGGATGCATGCAGGCTCCAGGCAGTACACATGGTCCCACATTAAGGAACACCGAATCTCTTTAGCTCGACTTGATCATTTTTATTGTTTTAAACACCATTTTAACGTGTTTAAAACATGCCAGATTTTACCGGTGGCTTTTACCGATCACTCTTTGCTTTTAGGTAGTGTTTTTATCAGAAACATTTTACCTAGAAGCGCTTACTGGCATTTTAACTCTGTTTTAACTTATGATCGGGGTTTTAGGGAGATTTTAGGTTATTTTTGGACGGGTTTTAGACAGAGAAAGTCTGATTTTACCAGCCTGAGACAGTGGTGGGACCATGGTAAAGTGCAAATAAAACTGCTGTGTCAGCAGCATACTCTCAATGTCACCCGTGACATCACCGGATCTATTAGAGATCTGGAGATGAACATCGTGGAGTTAGAATGACTTAGTGAATCCACAGGAAATCGAGAGTATATTGAAGCTCTCAAATCTAAAAGGCTAGTTTTAGCAAACCTGCTGGAGAATAAAGTCCAAGGCACATTGGTCAGGTCCCGGATCCAGAACATCACGGAGATGGATGCTCCCTCTAGCTTCTTTTTTAGCTTGGAGAGGAAGCACGGGCAGAGGAAGCAGATCCACTCTTTGCTGTCGGACACGGGGCAGCCACTGAGTGAACCAGTGCAGATCAGGAGGAGGGCTGTGGAGTTTTACCGTTCTCTGTTCCACAGCGAATATAAAGAGAACGAGGAACTGTTCGAGGAGTTCTGTGACGAACTGCCTCAGGTCTCCGAGGAGACAAACATCGAGCTGGAGCGCCCTCTGGGGCTCCAGGAGCTCCACACAGCCCTCCTCAGCATGCAGGGCCAGAAGTCCCCAGGCGTTGACGGGCTCACTGTGGAGTTCTACAAGGCCTACTGGGATCTTCTGGCCCAAGACTTGCTAGACGTATACAATGAGAGCCTGTTTACTGGTTCACTCCCCCTGTCCTGCCGCAGGGCAGTGATCACCCTGCTGCCCAAAAAGGGAAACCTGCAGGACATCAAGAACTGGCGCCCCGTGTCCCTCCTCTGCACCGACTACAAAATTCTCTCCAAGGCCCTGGCCACTAGGCTGGGAAGAGCTATGGAGCAGGTCATCCACCGGGATCAGACCTATTGTGTCCCCAGCAGGTCCATGGTAGATAACATCTACCTAATTCGGGACGTTTTGGAGGTCTCCGGTTCATTGGGTTTGCAAACGGGCTTGATTTCACTAGATCAAGAAAAGGCATTCGACCGCGTCGAACACGGCTTCCTCTGGGAAACCATGAGGAGGTTTGGGTTCGGCGAGGGTCTTATCGCCAAGATCCAGGTTTTGTATAGTGATATTGAGAGTGTGCTGAAGATCAACGGTAGCCTGTGTGCTCCTTTTAGGGTGTGTAGAGGCGTTCGACAGGGCTGCGCGCTCTCGGGGATGCTCTACGCACTCTCCCTGGAACCCCTCCTCCAGAAAATACGCTCGACTGTTCACGGTCTGGTTTTACCCGGTTTTTCAAAAACAATATGGTTTTATCTGCCTATGCTGACGATGTCGTTGTTTTTATTAAA
The DNA here is from genome assembly GCF_002775205.1 of Xiphophorus maculatus. Classification (NCBI taxonomy): domain Eukaryota; kingdom Metazoa; phylum Chordata; class Actinopteri; order Cyprinodontiformes; family Poeciliidae; genus Xiphophorus; species Xiphophorus maculatus. Next base: position 83,520 of record NW_019369756.1, on the reverse strand, counting down.
GATCAGCGGGATGTCACTGTTTTAACCGAGATCACGAAAAAGTTTTCAATTCTGTCCGCTGCGAGGGTGAACTGGGGAAAAAGCGAAGCCCTGGCAGTCGGCGAGTGGTCCAACGGGCTCCCAGTTCTCCCTCAGGGTCTTTTATGGAAAAAGGATGGTTTTAAATATCTCGGTGTGTTTTTAGGCGATAAACATGTTGTAAAAAAGAACTGGGAAAATATTGAAGAAAAAATGAGAAACAAGTTATCAAAATGGAAATGGTTACATTCACAAATGTCCTACCGAGGTAGAGTGTTGGTTTTAAATAATCTAGTCGCTTCACAGCTGTGGCACAAACTTGCGGTGTTAGACCCGCCATCTGGGCTACTTGCAAAAATCCAAACAGAGATGGTCAATTTCTTTTGGAACGGTCTACACTGGGTGCCACAGTCTGTCTTGTTTTTATCAAGAGAGGAGGGGGGTCAGGGCCTCGTCCACCTGGCCAGTAGAACGGCTACTTTTAGATTACAGTTCCTCCAGAAGTATTTGACAGGTTCCCCTGTATGGAAGGACGTGGCCAGCTGCATTCTCAGACGTGTTAATTTTCTGGGGCTGGATGCTGCTCTGTTTTTAACTGATTTTAGTTTTTTAAAGTTAAAGGGGTTGCCTCAATTTTATCAAAGTGTTTTAAGATCCTGTGCTTTTTTTAAACTGCACAGGACAAAATCGCATAATTCTCTGCATTGGCTTTTAGAAGAACCGTTGATCTGTGGAGCGAGATTAGACGTCTGCGACAGCACCGTGCCGGGCTGTTCTGAGGCGCTGTCTAGGTCCGGGACGGTGACCCTGCGGCGGCTGATAGTGGTGGCTGGACCGGACTTTGCCAACGTCCAGGAGGTCAGCACACTGTTGAAGATCCGGTCCGCCAGGCTGACACAGCGCTTCCTGGAGAGGGTGAAGGAGCGAATGACGGCTGGGGAAAGGCGGCTGCTACAACTACACGCCACAAAAGAGTGCCTGCCTGATCCGAATGACCCGTTCCCTGACGTGTCCCTGGATCCCAATTTTGGGGAGGAAAGTGGCCCCCTGCTGCAAAGCCCAGGATTAGGGATGGAGCTCTGCAAAACGGGGCCAAAAATACTATATAAATACTGCGTAAAGATCCTGAACAAGAGAACTCTTTGCAAAAGATCCGTCAGTGTATGGACTGACAAACTGGGAGGGCAAAAACCTCAGTGGAGGACTTTATACAAACCTCCGATAAAGAAAAGGACTGGTGATCTGCAGTGGCGGATCCTGCACGGTGCCATCGCCACGAACTCGTTTTTATCGGTCATCAGTCCTGGGGTTTTGAACGAGTGTCCTTTTTGCAGTTTGTCCGAGAGTGTTTTTCATGTTTTTATAGATTGCGTACGTTTAACTAGTTTTTTACATTTTTTAGCGAGCATTTTTAGCCTCTTTGGCGTGGTTTTTACCAATTCTGTTTTTATAAATGGTGTACATTATAGTCGATCCACTAGTTTTAAATCCCGGATTTTAAATTATTTATTAGCCGAGGCCAAGATGGCTATTTATATAACTCGACGGGACAAAATGCAGGCTGGACCTCATCTCGACGCGGTGACTCTGTGGAAGGTGAACATCAGGGCTAGGTTGAGGTTAGAGTTTTGTTTCTACAGAGTCACTGAAAATTTGACGGGGTTTTTAGAACTGTGGGCTTTTAATAATATATTGTGCATCATTTCTGATCAGGGAGAACTAAAATATAACAAAGTGTTAATGTAAATATTTATTTGTTTTAGTATCTTTGACCTGATTTATGTAATGTTTTTATTGTTGAATTATTGTACAATAAATGTATTGTTAAAAATCAAAAAATCTTCTTCTTCTTCGTGTGAGGGGAGGGTGTTTGAGGAAGAGCGGAAGAAGAGCGAGTGAGCGAGTGATTGTATACTTTCTATCTTTGTTTTTTTTTCTTACTGTTTTCACTGGGTATTTGTGTTATTTGTTTTATCTGTAAATCCGTTTAGTTTTCGTCACGTTTTAAGGGGTCTTTGTGGGTTCGGGTGTGGCCGTCAGGCCGGCGTCTTAGGACGCCATGGTGGGTGTTGGTGGTGGGTCTTTCTCCATGCTGACACGGAAGAACGGCATCAAGGTGGGTGCTGGTTCTCCGTGCAGCGTGGAGGAAGTTTGTTTAGCTGTGGGTGAGGAGATTGGGCACGGGAATATTAGGTCTGCAGCACGAATGAATGGAGCGGTGGTACTGTTTGTTGAGAAGGTTGAGCAGGCTCAACAGTTGGTGGAGGAGGGCGTTGCTGTGAATGGGTTGTTTCTGCAAGTGTCGCCATTAACACTGCCAGCGACTAAAGTGACGTTGTCAAATGTGCCACCGTTCATCAGCGACGATTTCTTGGTTAAAGAGCTGACGAGGCACGGTAAGGTGGTGTCACCATTAAGAAAAGTTCCTACGGGGTGCAAGTCACCTCTTTTAAAACACGTCGTCTCTCATAGAAGACAATTATTTATGATTTTAAATCGTAAAGACGAGGAGCTAAATCTAAGATTTCATGTTAAGGTAGATGAGTTTGATTATATGTTGTTTGCCACATCGTCTAACATGAAGTGCTTTGGTTGCGGTAAAGAGGGCCATATCGTAAAGATGTGTCCCGACAGGGCCGGGCCGGCCCTGCCGGCCTCGGCGAAGCAGCAACCCGCTGCTGCTAAGCAGGTGGGGGACCCACCTAGTGAGGCTGGAATGGCGGAGGATCCCGCGGTGGCGAATGCGGAAGAGCCCGCTGCCACTGCGGAGGAGCCCGCTGCCGCTGCAAAGGAGCCCTTTGCCGCTGCCGAGGAATCCGCTGCCAATCCGGAAGAGCCCGCTGAGGAAGAGCCTGCAGATGGTTTGGTTGAGGAGGTGTCAGTAGCGGACAGTGTGACGAGTGTGTGTGTGAGAAAGGACGGGGGCACGGTGGTGTGTGGTGAAGGGGTGAGTGGTGGTAATGGTGAAAGTGTGGAGGGAGAGAATGTCGGTGTGCAGGGAGGACAGGAGGAGGAGGTGAAGGACAGTGAGGAGCATTTAGTGTGTGGGGATCAGGGAGGGATAGGTGAGGTGGAGGTAGGAGGACAGAATGAAAGGAGGAACAGTGTAGAGTCGGTTTTGGGAACTGGATTGGAGGGAGAGACAGAGGAGGTGATGGAAGTGGAGGCTTCTGCCCCGGTAAAGAGGCGAAGCAAAAGGAGGAATGTGGTGGCTGCTGTACAGGCCAGCAGGCAGGTCAGCAAGCTGGCTGGAGAGAGGAGGGAGGTGTCGGACAGCAGCGACGCTGAGAGCTCGTTCTCTGACGCCAGCGAGGCGTCAGTGACTCAAACAAATAGTAAAGAACCAAGATACCCTGTCGAGTCTTACAGAACGTTTTTAAAACAAACTAAAGGGCTGAAAGGAGTAAAGATAGAAAGTTATTTTCCAGATCTGAGAATCTTTTACTCCTCTGCGAGACATCACATTAGGAAAAATGAGGTATCGGGTTTTGAAAATACAGAAATATTTAGATTAAAGAAAGCAATGTCAAAAGCGAGAAAACTTTTTTGAGTAAAAATGATGCGCAGTGATTTTTTACTATTTTTATTATTATTTTTTATAGTCTTTTTATGTGTTGGTTTTAGCTTCTTACCCAACATGGATTCTTTTAAAATCGCAACTTTGAATCTTAACGGGGCGAGGGAGGCTGAGAAACGGGCTTTGATTGACCAAACACTGAACCAAAAGAAAATCGATGTTATTTATTTACAGGAAACTCATAGCGATCATTTAATTGAGACGGACTGGGGCAGAGAGTGGAGGGGGGAGGTCATTTTAAGCCACGGCACCTCCCAGAGTGCAGGGGTCGGCTTCCTGTTCTCTAAGGCTTTCACCCCGAACTCCACAGAAGTAGAGCATGTCGTTCAAGGGAGGTGTCTTTTAGTTAAAGCAAAGTTTGATATTTTAGTCTGGTTTTTATTAATATTTATGTTCCGACCCCCAATGCAGAGAAAAAGCGTTTTTTTGAAAAAATTGGGGAAAGGCTGGGTGATTGTGGGTCTGAGGATTATGTTTTTATAGGTGGGGATTTTAATTGTACAGAAAACGAGTTTTTAGATCGTAATCATGCAGAGCCACATCCAGCGGCCCAACATGCTCTGCGGCAGCTGGTCTCGTCTCACGGCCTGGTGGACGTATGGAGGAGGATGCATGCAGGCTCCAGGCAGTACACATGGTCCCACATTAAGGAACACCGAATCTCTTTAGCTCGACTTGATCGTTTTTATTGTTTTAAACACCATTTTAACGTGTTTAAAACATGCCAGATTTTACCGGTGGCTTTTACTGATCATTCGTTGCTTTTAGGTGGTGTTTTTATCAGAAACATTTTACCTAGAAGCGCTTACTGGCATTTTAACGCGGCTTTAACTTATGATCAGGGTTTTAAGGAGATTTTAGGGTATTTTTGGACGGGTTTTAGACAGAGAAAGTCTGATTTTACTTGTCTGAGACAGTGGTGTGACCATGGGAAAGTTCAAATAAAACTGCTGAGTCAGCAGCACACTCTCAATGTTACCCGTGACATTACCGGATCTATCAGGGATCTAGAGATGAACATTGTGGAATTAGAACGACTTAGTGAATCCACAGGAAATCGAGAGTATATTGAAGCTCTCAAATCTAAAAGGCTAGTTTTAGCAAACCTGCTGGAGAATAAAGTCCAAGGCGCTTTGGTCAGGTCCCTGGTCCAGAACATCACAGAGATGGATGCTCCCTCTAGCTTCTTTTTCAGCTTAGAGAGGAAGCACGGGCAGAGGAAGCAGATCCACTCTCTGCTGTCGGACACGGGGCAGCCACTGAGTGAACCAGTGCAGATCAGGAGGAGGGCTGTGGAGTTTTACCGTTCTCTGTTCAACAGCGAGTATGAGGAGAACGAGGAACGTTTAGAGGAGTTCTGCTGTGAACTGCCTCAGGTCTCCGAAGAGACCAAAACCGACCTGGAGCGCCCCCTGGGGATCCAGGAACTCCACACAGCCCTCCTCAGCATGCAGGGCCAGAAGTCCCCGGGCATTGACGGGCTCACGGTTGAGTTTTACAAGGCCTACTGGGATCTTCTGGCCCAAGATTTGCTCGACGTCTACAACGAGTGTCTGCACACTGGTTCACTCCCCTTGTCCTGCCGAAGGGCGATCATCACCCTGCTGCCCAAGAAGGGGAACTTGCAGGAGATAAAGAACTGGCGCCCCGTGTCCCTCCTCTGCACCGACTATAAGATCCTCTCCAAGGCCCTGGCCACGAGGCTGGGGAAGGCTATGGGGCAGGTCATCCACCGGGATCAGACATATTGCATCCCCAGCAGGTCCATGGTAGATAACATCTACCTCATTCGGGATGTTTTGGAGGTCTCCGGTTCATTAGGTTTGCAAATTGGCTTGATTTCACTAGATCAAGAAAAGGCATTCGACCGCGTCGAACACGGCTTCCTCTGGGAAACCATGAGGAGGTTCGGGTTCGGCGAGGGTCTTATCGCCAAGATCCAGGTTCTGTACAGTGGCATTGAGAGTGTGCTGAAGATCAACGGTAGCCTGTGTGCTCCTTTTAGGGTGTGTAGAGGCGTTCGACAGGGCTGTGCGCTCTCGGGGATGCTCTACGCACTCTCCCTGGAACCCCTCCTCCGGAAAATACGCTCGAGTGTTTATGGTCTGGTTTTACCTGGTTTTAAAAACAATATGGTTTTATCTGCCTACGCTGACGATGTTGTTGTTTTTGTAAAAGATCAGCAAGATGTCACTGTTTTAACCAAGATCACTGAAAAGTTTTCAATTCTGTCCGCTGCGAGGGTGAACTGGGGAAAGAGTGCAGCCCTGGCCGTCGGCGAGTGGTCTGCAGGGCTCCCAGTTCTCCCTCAGGGTCTTTTATGGAAGAAGGACGGTTTTAAATATCTTGGTGTGTTTTTAGGCAGTACACATATTGTGAACAAGAACTGGGACGACATTGAGCAAAAAATAAAAAATAAACTGTCAAAATGGAAGTGGCTTCACCCACAAATGTCCTACCGGGGCAGAGTGCTAGTTTTAAACAACCTTGTCGCTTCACAGCTGTGGCACAAGCTCGCTGTTTTAGACCCACCGTCTGGCTTACTGGTAAAAATTCAGTCAGAGATGGTTGATTTTTTTTGGAACGGTCGACACTGGGTGCCACAGTCCGTTTTATTTTTACCGAGAGAGGAGGGGGGGCCAGGGCCTTGTCCACCTGGCTAGCAGAACAGCTACCGTGCGTTTACAGTTCCTGCAAAAGTTTCTTACAAGATCTCCTGTATGGAAAGATGTGGCCAGCTGCATCCTCAGACGTGTGAATTCTCTGGGGTTGGATGCTGCTCTGTTTTTAACTGATTTTAGTTTTTTAAAGTTAAAAGGGTTGCCTCAGTTTTATCAGAGTGTTTTTAAATCGTGTGCTTTTTTTTAAACTGCACAGATCAAAAACGCATAATTCTCTGCATTGGCTTTTAGAGGAACCGTTGGTCTGTGGAGCAAAAATGGATGTCCGGGATAGCACCGTGCCAGGCCTTGCTGAGGTGCTGTCCAGGTCCGGGACGGTAACCGTGCGGCGGCTGGTGGAGGTGGCTGGACCGGACTTCAATAACATCCAGGAAGTCGGCCAGCTGCTTGGGGTCCGGTCCGCCAGACTGACACAGCGCTTCCTGGAGCTGATAAAGGGGCGGATGACGGCCGAGGAGAGGAGGCTGTTGCAGCTGTATGCCACGAAGGAGTGCCTGCCTGACTCAAACGACATGTTCCCGGATGTGTCCCTGGTCCCAGATGTTGAGGAAGACTGCGGTCCCTTGCTGCACTTTACGGACTCAGGGGCAGACTTAAATAACAGCAGCGCAAAAGTGCTGTACAGATACTGTGTCAAGATCCTACACAAGAGAACTCTCTGCAAAAGATCCGTCAGCGTGTGGAACGACAGACTCGGAGGACAAAAACCTCAATGGAGGACTTTATACAAGCCTCCAATCAAAAAACGGACTGGTGATCTGCAGTGGCGGATTTTGCACGGCGCTATCGCCACAAACTCGTTTTTATCGGTCATCAGTCCCGGGGTTTTAAACGAGTGTCCATTTTGCAGTTTGTCTGAGAGTGTGTTTCATGTTTTTACGGAGTGTGTACGGTTAACTAGATTTTTTATTTTTTTAATGAGCATTTTTAGCCTTTTTGGAATGGTTTTTACCAATTTATTAACGGTGTACATCACAGTCGATCTACAAGTTTTAAATCTCGTCTTTTAAATTTTTTAATAGCCGAAGCCAAAATGGCTATTTATATAACTCGGCGAAACAAAATGCAGGCTGGACCTCAACTCAACGCGGTGGCTCTGTGGAAGGTCAATATTAAGGCCAGGTTGAGATTAGAGTTTTGTTTCTACAGAGCCACCAGGAATCTGAGGGGGTTTTTTAGAACTGTAGGGTTTTAATAATGTATTGTGCACCATTTCCGATCAGGGAGACCTAAAATATAATAAGCTGCTATTGTAAATATTTATTGTTTTTAGTGTGCTTTGACCTGATCATGTATTGTTTTTATTGTTAAAATATTGTGCAATAAATGTTTTGTTAAAAATCAAAAAAAAAAAATCTTCTTCTTCTTCTTCTTCTCTAATGTTTTGTCGGGTGCAATCCGTAATTTATTATTATTACTACTAATACAAATATTAAACATTTTCATATGGTACAAACACAGATTTTCATATAATCATATGAGCAAATCCATCCGTATTTTTATTTTTAATTTTTTAAATTAAAAATAAGATTAGGGCCAACCCTAACTTCTTCTTATCATTATTAATGGATTGCAAGCAACTTCGGATGTACATACAGCCACCTAGTGGAAGGCTATGAAGTTGGACAACTCATAACACTACATAACTCTAGAATATACCTTTTAACTTCATTGTATATATATGTATATATATAAAATTGCACGACCGGAAGATAAAAACACGGCATGTATTGAGAGAACACGTCTTGTAAAGATCCAATAAAATTAACCAAGTATGTTAAATTTTGGCATTTATTTTGAGTGAATTATTGGAAAAAAATCCAAAGAAATAAAAGGCATATTGGAAATATAGGTCTTTAAAAAAGCGAACAAAAATAAACAAAACAGAAAAAAAAACCCTCCGGTTTTAGATTTTAGTGAGTTGTTTTTAAATACTGTAACGTTTATTACAATACCTAATTAAAATCTTATGACGGATACGTTTGGCTTTTGTATTTTTAGTAAATTCTTAATATCCTGTTCAAATTCGCAGATAACTTATAAATAAATGTTTTTAAAAAAAGGTTAAAAAAGGTTCTATTAGCGACAAGCGGCTGTTATCACCGATAGAATGGTTGATAACGGTTGATAACAGCCTGCTAGCAGGTAGAGCAGGGACCAACTGGGGCCATTCAATGGGGCTGATAACCACTGATAATCGCCATTCTATGGGATGATAACATCCGAAGCGGGTGCAATAACAGCTAAAGTTTAGATTTTTGGGGGTTGAAAACACTTGAAGGTATTTCCTGGATAAATCCAGCTGAATGTCGCGGTTTTGTCTCCCACTTAGCCGTGTTTAAACGTGTTCCTGCTGCAGGTGAAGCCCAGATTTTCTGCTTCAGGATGAAATAATCTGCCAGTGGAACTAGTACTTTTTAAAATCAATATTATGGAATTATTGACTTAAAATAGATAGATAGATAGATAGATAGATAGATAGATAGATAGATAGATAGATAGATAGATAGATAGATAGATAGATAGATAGATAGATAGATAGATAGATAGATAGATAGATAGATAGATAGATAGATAGATAGATAGATAGATAGATAGATAGATAGATAGATAGATAGATAGATAGCATTTATTGTCATTGAACAGAATTCAACGAAATTTCCATTGCAGCTCCCGTGCAAAAGGTCAAATATATACAGTATAAATAAGCAAACACACAATAATAATAATAACAATATATACAACTAATTTAAGTAAAGGCACTCAACCACACCAAAGAAGTAGCAGCAGGTCCAATTATGGCAAAGTACAGATAATGTGACAGTGCAAAGTGCAGAACAATATGTCTGTGTGGGGGTGGGGGATATGTATGTGTGACTGCGAGGTTATGATATGTGTGGGAGGGGGGGACGGCAGGGAGTAATGGCTCTGACGGCTGTGGGGAAGAAACTGTTTCTCAGTCTATTTGTTGTAGTCCGTATATTCCTGTACCGCTTGCCTGATGGCAGCGGCACAAACAGTCTGTGGCCCGGGTGGCTGGAATCCATGGCTATGGATCCAGCTCTCTTCTTGACCCGGTCTGTGTAAATGGAGTCCAGGTCTGGGAGGGGGCATCCCACAATGCCTTGTGCTGTTCTCACCACCCGTGTCAGTTGTTTCCTCTCCAGTGCTGTGCAGCTACCATACCACACAGTCATGTTGAGGCAGAGGATGCTCTCGATCTTCGCCCTGTAAAAGTTCACGAGCAGCCGTGAGGAAAGTCCAGCCCGTCTCAGTTTCCTGAGGAAGAAGAGCCTTTGTTGTGCTTTCTTCACCAGGTGGGAGGTGTTTGTGTTCCAGGAGAGGTCAGAAGTGATGTGGAGGCCCAGGAACTTGATGTTGTCCACACGTTCCACCACTTCTCCATCTATGAGAAGGGGAGTGTGATCCGTCCTCCTGGACCTTCTGTAATCCACAATGACCTCCTTGGTCTTCCCTGTGTTCAGCACCAAGTTGTTGGCTGAACACCACTGAGTGAGCTGCAGAATCTCCTCTCTGTAGTGGGTCTCGTTGTTGTCTGAAATGAGACCCACTACTGTTGTGTCGTCCGCGTACTTCACGACTGTGTTGGTGGGGTGGATGGCCACGCAGTCGTGTGTAAACAGGGTGAAGAGAGCTGGGCTGAGCACACAGCCCTGCGGCGTGCCTGTGTTGAGGACCAGTGGGGACGATGTTGAGCCACTTATTCTCACCACCTGAGGCCTGTTGGTGAGGAAGTCTCTGATCCAGTGGCACAGTGAAGCGGGCAGCCCCACCTCGAGTAGCTTCAGCACCAGCTTGTCTGGGATGACGGTATTAAATGCTGAGCTGAAGTCTACAAATAGCATCCTGACGTAGGTGTTGGGATGCTGCAGATGGGTCAGGGCTGTGTGCAGAGTGATGGAGACAGCATCCTCTGTTGACCGGTTCGCTCTGTAGGCGAACTGAAGGCTGTCCAGGTTTGCGGGGATGAAGTCTCTGATGTACCTCAGAAGAATCCTCTCAAAGCACTTCATGATCACCGGGGTCAGAGCGACGGGCCGGTAATCGTTCAGGCTGGTGATGGACCTCTTCTTTGGTACAGGGATGATGGTGGAAGACTTGAGGCACTCAGGAACCATGGCGAGCTGCAGGGACAGATTGAAAATGTCCAGAAACACTCCTGCCAGCTGGTCGGCACAGGTTTTCAGTGTCTGGCCTGACACCTTGTCCGGTCCTGGAGCTTTGTGGGTGTTGATCCTCCTCAGGGTGGACGTCACCTGATGCTTCTGTAGGACGAGAGGCTGGTGCTGCTCTTCCAGTTGGGGTAGATGTACGGCTTCTCTGCTGCCCGCCGTGTCAAAGCGGGCAAAGAAACTGTTTAAGGTGTCAGGCAGGGTGGGGTCGCGGCTGGTCAGCTGAGTGCTGTGTTTGTAGTCCGTCATGGTTCTAATGCCTCTCCACATGCTTCGGGGGTTGTTGTTGATGAAATGTTCCTCAATCTGCTGTTTGTACTGGAGCTTGGCCTGCTTAATACCTTTTTTCAGTTCCAACCGGGCCCTGCTATAAGCCAACCTGTCTCCAGACCTGTAGGCAGCATCCCGGGCTTTCAGCAGGGCCCGTACTGTGCTGTCCAGCCATGGTTTCTGGTTTGGAAACACTTTTATGGTCTTAACAGGGAGGACAGCGTCGGTGCAGAACTGAACATAGGACAGAACGGACGATGAGTATTCCTCCAAGTCTGCGCCGTCCCTGAACACACTCCAGTCTGTATGCTCAAAGCAGTCCTGAAGTGCAGAGGAGGCCTCCTCAGTCCAGACCTGAACTATTCTGGTGGTCGGCTTAGTTCTGCAGGCCAGAGGCTTGTAGACAGGAATCAGCTCCACTGAGATGTGGTCAGATATGCCCAGATGTGGAGCTGCTACAGCCTTGTAGGCTCCGGGGATATTGCAGTATACCTGGTCCAAAATGTTATTGTCTCTGGTGGGAAAGTTTATGGATTTGTGGAATTTGGGAAACACAGCCTTCAGTTCCACGTGATTGAAGTCCCCCGCCACAATCACGGCCGCCTCCGGGTTGGAGTTCATCTGCACGCTGATCAGGCAGTACAGCTCCTCTAATGCTAGCTTAGCATTAGCCCTCGGTGGTATGTAGACGGCCACGATCACAATGGACGAGAGTTCTCTCACCAACTTGAAGGGTCTGCATTTCACCGCCAGATATTCCAAGTCAGGAGAGCAGAATGTTCCGACAGAGTGTGTGGCTGTACACCAGGCATTGTGTACATACAATGCCAAACCTCCGCCTCTGCCCTTACCCGAAGCTGCAGTCCGATCCGCCCGGAACAGAGCGCGCCCCGTTATCTCCACCGCTGCGTCCGGGATGTTGTCATCCAGCCAGGTCTCTGTGACAACAGTCACACAGCTGTCCATCCGGCGAGAAGTAATCCGGAGTCGCATCTCGTCGATTTTGTTGACGAGGGACCTGGCATTGGCGAGGAAGAGGCTGGGGAGGGCCGGTCTGTGAGGGCTAGCTTGTAGCCTAGCACGCACGCCGGCTCTCTTACCCCTCTTTTGTTTGCGCTGCCTCCTCCGTCGCCTTGGCAGCAGGGGGGGAATGATCATAGTCCCAGGTGTTCGTAGCAGCTCTGGAGGAATAAAGTCCAGCTTGGTGGGTGTGTGAAGTCCAAACTGTGTTCCTATGTCCCACAGTTCTAATCTGCTGTAAGTTGTAACGGCTTCCAGTAGTGTGTTGAGCAAAGATATCAATAAAAACAGGCTAAAAAAAACGAAAACACGGGAGCTCCGAGCCGCAGCGTCTACACGCGCCGCCATCTTGTTGTTGTTAAGGGCAAAATACTTGCTTTCACTTGATATTTATACCTTGCTGAAAAGTTACTTGCATGAAGGTATTTGCAGGAGAAACTAGACAGAAAATGAGGAATGTTTTGTGTTTTTGCAGTGCAGGTACTTTATCTCTGGGAAAGTCTCTGATTATTTTAGTTTCTTTTCGCTGCAGGAGCGGCGGCGATGTTCTGCAGGATTAGAAACGTTGATGTCTGATCGGTAGTGATGGCGGCGATGACAACCTAGCGCACGGCGGCGACACGAGAGAGACCTAGTAGGCACCCTTCTGTCAAAATTTAATCGGAGTTTGACACACATGTCCCTCAGGATGTCTCAATGCCATACAGTGTTTAAGGTGAACTCCTTCTGACCTCTATGAGTTTGAATTAGCCAATAGAAGCAGAGACAAGGGGTTCGGTGTTAGAAAATCATTAGTAACATACAATATAGTATATTTAAATAGAATGTTGTAATTACCTCCGTTTCTTTTTTAAACAGAAGTTCTTTCTGATATACTGCCTAAAGCGGGACACGCCACAGCCATCAGGAAGACCCTCATGACCTCCGGTCATCATGTGTGACACGTGTGGCTCTGTATATTTCTGATCATCTCAATTGGGTCTCTATCGAGGGTTGATTGATATGTTGTAAACGCCAGCACAGGATTCATTCTCGTGACTTTAGGGAGGGTGGGGGTAGGAGGCCCCATGACAGTGCTGCTCACCAAGCCATTCGTGTGTGTGTGTGTGTGTGTGTGTGTGTGTATAAAGACATATAGAAACAAAAGTCCCTAAAGAAAACCTACAGTTTAACTATTTTACTGCATTATTTATGGTAGCACAATTAGCCGGTCTTGACTATGAGTTTGTGATTTCCTTCATCACTTCAATTTTAAACTCTAATAGATTTTCTTTTTCTGTAACACTTGCTAGTGTGATACATTTCAGTAAATGTTCCTCATTTGTACACGTACTTCTTAAGAATATGTGACAGACAGTAAACAGGCCTACTCAAATTTAACTTTTATCTTTCCGCAGTTAAAGAATTTGTCCTGACTTTTCCAGAATTTGGCCCGGTATCATTGTGAATGATTTTGTTCAGGTTTTTTTCTTGCTGTTGAATCAACGCTGATCTTCCCACTGCTTCATGTTTTCTCCAAAAGAGTAAATCTTGGTTTAAATACATTTAAACTCATAGATTTTTTTTTCTGTAACACTTGCTAGTGTGAAACATGTTAGTAAATGTTCCTCATTTGTACTCGTACTTCTGAACAATATCTGACAGGGACTAATCAGGCCTCGGTGAGGTGGCTCATATGTATCTTTCAGCTTTCCCTCCACCCATTATCTTACACACTTTAGTGTGTTCACTAACAAAATATAGTACACCTCTAATTTTTTTAATTTTTCATTATTAAAACTTTTAAATGATCAATGTGAACCATCAGTCTGTATTAAAATAGTTAATATAATTCATATTATTTATTTAGATTTGATGTTTTAATGTGTGCCCTTGGATTTATATTGATTTATTCAATGTGTAAATATTTATCATATAGTTTTTTCTTTTGGTGTTTGTTGCATAAATTTAAATATATGCTGGCTATCAGCCAACAATTCAATCAGTGAATTTGTGTTTTTTCTTAAATACTCCCTCTCTCCGAGACTTACTTACATCTTCTGACAGCTAGCTTATAATAACTTATAATAACATTGACTAAGTCTGCTATTGGTACACTTTACCTAAAAATAAAAATTAAACATACTCACTACACAACCATGCTCCAAGAGTTGCTCATAACATGGTGAATTGTTTTGTTACCTTTAAAATGATCTGCAGCTTTTGTTCCTTGATGCTGTCTGTTCACTAACAGACAGTACACCTCTTGTGATTGATAAGCTTATAAATGATCAATGCGAAGCATCAGTATGCGCTAAAGAAGATCATATCAGTCAGATTAAGTAAAATATCATTATACTCAAAATTATATTTCTCTGAAAGGTCTTTTTTTTCAGGGAGTTTAGACTGTATGAAAGGAATCAGTGAAATATACTATGAAATATTTAATTTGCAGAATCCCCATAATAAAACTTCAATTGTGAATTGAATGATTACATTGCATCTAGATACAAAAGAATCAACCGTTAATTAGTAATCATACTGACTAACAAGATCTGATCAAACAAGAAACTTGACAACCTCAAGGGATTTCTCACATTGGAGAATAAACCGTCTGACTTTCTTTAGCCACTAAATTTAACCTTACCAAAGTTTTGCCTCGGAGCGAACAGGTACTGAGTTTGAAGCGGATCAGACGCCTTCAGCTATTTGCTAAAGCTAGACTCCGGCCTTCCTCACTGTAAAATAAAACATTAGACTTAAACAAAACGTTCAAGCGAACATCACTTAATTATCATCGACTTGTTGTTTGTACTCATCTTAAGCAAGTGGCAGGAACATTTGGATATATATATATATATATAAAAAGCTTTATAAGTTAATCTATTTAAGTTGAGTCCATGTAACAACTAAAATAAAATAAAAAGTGAACTATTTGAAAGAAGTGAGGATTTTGGGTGGTAAAAGTTGAACATTTTAACATGTCCAGACACTTTCTGCTCAAGCAAACCAAAAGGTTTTAAACAGAACAACCCTGTCAAATAATGAGACCATGAATCTTTAATCTATGTAACAAATATATTGCTGCTGCTGCTGTAAGCAGAAAATAAAATAAGTTTTACGGAGAATAATATTTTGGATGAGTTTAAGAATATTGTTTGCCAAAATCACACGGTGTAACTACACTTGTTTTTTATATGTTGCAGTAATTGAATCTTTTTGAGGCAATTGGTTTGCATAAATTAAAGTAAATACGACCTATTTTCCTGCTCCACATACTTAGCTAGCAATGTGCCAGTTAGCTTCTCAGTCTGAACTTCTGGGCAATGTCTTGATTCAGTCAAATTTTCTATCTTGTATCTCCTGAACTCTGATATTTTGCTTGCTGGTCTTCATCGTGCTCTGAATGCAGTATCTGGTTTCTCTTACTTTAACCCGCCCAACTTGCACCTGATTGGCATGTTAGCCTTTTGATTCCCTCCCAGCGAGGCGGTGCTTCACAAAGCAAACTGTTTGTCAAACTGTTGATCTGCCTGATGGCTGTTTTAGAAGATATGGTGACTGAGGTTTAGACAGTACTAGCCAGCTCATGCAGCTTGTTTTTACTAGATGGCTGTCCTAAAAGTACATATCTTTAAAATATGAATAAATACGTACAATTCCATAATTATTCGATCCAACGGTTATAGAAGTTTTGTAATAATGCAATTCAGGTATTTTACATTTTCTGGACTAAAGGAGGATTTCAGTTCAACACCTGTGGTTTCTTAATGTAAGTGTTTCTGCTACTGGACAAGAAACAGGGTTAAAAGAGGATTTAGAAAGCAAAATACAAAGATGATAGTTGTTTTTACCGAGAGCAAGGCTGTGACTAGTTATCAGGACGGAATGAGACCTGTAAAACTATTGGGCATCTGCTCCAATAATTTATTAATCTTTAGGAAATATTTTTTGGACACAGCCATCTGCAGGAGCAAGATGAAGCAAGAACATTACAACATCAGATGTATTTTTTCATCCTTATATCAGTGATTTAAAACTATTTTTAATTTTGTGTCATCTTAAAGATGGAAAGAGTCAATTATTTTTTCACCCATGGAAAAGTGTAATGTGTTTATTATGAGTAGGATTAACCAAGCTGAAGGAAAACGAAGAAAAAGGATAAATAAATATTCATTGATTCAGAACCGAATCAGCAAATATGAACTTATGAAACTATTGAAACCTTCAAGAATTTTATGTTGTGTAAGATATTTAAGAAACTAATACTGAATCTGCGCTCATGAATTTCTTTATTTGGTCATTACCTCTAAAATACGTTTTCCTTTTGTTTTGTTGAACACCAGACATCTCATCTCTTTTCCACAGTTTTTTTCCACTTAGTTCCACTACTGCTGTGGATTTTATAGTCAATGTTTAAAGCCAACAGAGTCTGAAGCGATGGAGGAGATTTACGTCAATATGGAACCTGTTGGAAAAACTGCATCTAATCACACAGGTAAGAACAAAGTTACAGAGAAATTTAGTATGTAATGAATTCAATTTTGCTAAGGTTGAGGTTTTTGTTAAGGTTGGAGCAGCTCCAAAGAGAGGCTCTGCCTCCGTGCAGCTGTCTGTTTGGGAATCCTGAATGTTTTACTTTTGGCTGAACTCATCGCCCTCAGTGTTCACAGTGAGTCTTGTTCTAGTCATCTTAAAGATGTAAAAAGACTAGATTTTATGTTTCTGTTATATTAAAAAGGCATTGTTCCCCTTTTGAAACCAAACTGACCAAATAGCAAGGGTTTAAAAAGAATAAAGCTTAGTGACTCAAAGTTTTGCAGAGAGGTGAAACATTACACTAAGACAAAACATTACACATGAGTTTGATTCATTTTCAGCAATGGTTGCATTTGCAGCCATTTAGGTTAGCGTGTCTTTAATACCTTTTCTTTTTCAAACTATTTACCCAACGATTCATTGTTCAGTGTTACCTCAGTTTAAATTCTACAGGCATAACCAAAATCATGAAACAATTTTATAAGTCTTAAGTGAAAACACGATGTCACTTCTTTTTGCAAACATGGTTTTTAATTTTTTTACAGCTCATCACATGACAGCAGCTTTTTCTGACATCAGCAACATTCTGACCGAGCAGAACAGCAGCAGCGAGTTTCCCTCCATGAACGCTAACTTCACTGAAACGGCTCCACGAGCTGAAGACACTTTAAGGTTGGTCAAAACTTTAAAAAATTTGGATCTCGTTAAAAATTGAATTCTACTCTGAATTCTAGAGTATAACTAATAACTTTCCTTTTTGGTCTAATTGAATATAATGTAAATGAACAACTTTTATTTTAATTTATTAAGTGCTCTATCATTTGCGTGTGCTGAAAAACAACAATGTAAAACAAACTAAACTTTGACTTTTTTCTCCTTAAAGGGAAATTGTGTCCTACAGAACGAACAAGCATCAGTTGTTCCTGTTCATCCAGGGGCTGCAGAACAAGAGAAGAGCAGATCCACTAGTGATGGATGATTAGGATCTGTGTTCACTGTGATATTATTCACCAACAATAATGTAGCTTATTAGTACGGTGTTACATAAAATCCTAAAGATAAAATGTTCACTTCCAACTGTTGTGACCTGCATCTAATAACACAACAATTTTATCGCCTATACTCTGTGTTTTTCTTTCTTGTTAAAACTCTGACATGATAAACAAATGTTTTTTTGTTTGTTTGTTTGTTGTTGTTTTTTTGTATTTTTGCAGAGGATCGGTTGATGCGCTCTGAATGTGTCTTAATGTGACTTTTACTATGAAACTTTATGGAGTTCTAGTTGTGTCCGGTAATAGCTGATTAAATTCTATCTTGGTAGAATTATATTTCTACATTTCCAATTATTTACTATCATTTGTAATAAAGTGATGCCAACACCGCGGATTCAACAGTGAGAAGTTTGTTCTAGTCATCTTAAAGATGGAAAGAGTCAATGTTGTGCTGATTCTGAGTAACTGAATGATTAACTGAACGACTTTTTATTCATTTCAGAGTTCAATCAGCTCGAAGCTGCCCGGAGGATCCAACCAACGGTTCCTCTTTTGCAACCACCTTTTATAGGGTTTCATTGGCTGTCTGCTTAGACAGATGGTCTCATATCCATCACTGTCTTACAGACATTTCCTGATGTCTGTGCTAATGTCTCAGGGTTGCTCAACCTCCTATGTCTCTTGCCTTTCACCTTTCACCTACCATCTACCTCCAACATATCAGTGATGTTTAATTGCATTTACACCTTTTACACCATTTCAAGTTCAATGTCAAAATCACATTTATATCACATTTATTTTCTTTAGCTTCTCTGATTTATCATTCATTTATGATTTTATAACCATAACTTATTAATTATACTTATTATAATCCTAATGTTAGTTATTACAGATATTTTTCTAAAAAGAAACCAAGAATAATCCATGATTCTAATTATTTGATACTAAAGTTACAGTTACTTGTTTTTCTTGTAAGTGTTCCCACAAATGTAAGTGTAAATATTATTACAAGTAAACCAATATTAATATAAGTATTTTACTTTGAATCTTATGAAATTACTCAAAATGTTTAGATTACATTCTTTAAATTTTCATGCTTTAAACTAAGGAATAGTCTCATTTATTTTTATAAATCTGCAGGCTGGAAACTTACTTCCTCTTTTTCCAGGAAACCTGCTTTTCTTGTTTAATGACTCTCTCTGACTGACTATGATTTCTTATGATTAGATAGAAAAAAGTAGAATTAAAGCAAAGTTTGCATGAGACAAAAACAACACACACAACCAGATTTATTTTATTGACACTTAAGTCTACTGTTGGGCCTTGATGTCACTTGAGTGATTCATTTTAAAGATAACTTTATTTATTATTACTGTTAAACTAAAATCTCCAACATGGGGAAGTGGGATGAGCTCGGATTTTCTTGACACCCCCTCCACGAGGTCAGACCTTTCACATGCTGGGAGTCCATCACCCTCCTGCAGTTCGCCGTCCTCATCCCCTGGAAAGAGAAGATGTTCATCTGGGATGTGAAGATGCAGATTCTTCATCCTCAGTTGTCACAGAGGGCTCAGTGTAGTCATCAAAACTCCACTTCTCTTGACAATATATATATATATATATATACATATATATATATATTTTTTTTAACAATTTTAAGATTGATTAATTCCCTATTTATTCTCCTATTTATTTATTTCCTATTTATCTAATTTACTATTATTTTTATGAAGAGGCTATTTCAACCTGGGTTACATAATACAAAGATTTAATCTAATTTAACCAAAAATGGCTGAGATTAAGCCTAATGATTATTACTATTTACGTCTTTAAATATTACACAAAATCATTTTCGGTTGCAGTCTGACAGGTTTGTATCAGGGAATTATCACTTTCTAACAAAGGACACTGCTTGTGCTTTCTTTCAGCAATCCAAATGAAAGCACTAATTGACCTTAACTGAGGCCCTGACTTGGAAATAAATTCCAGCATTATTTGCCGTGGCTGGGGATGCCAGGCGCTGAGTCAACACGGACTAATTTAATGCAAGCAGCTTCGAGTACAAATCCCCAGAAGCGCCGTCTGATAAGAGCCGGAGGCAGCAGAGCACAAAACGATGAAATATCCTAAAAATAATACATTTTTCAGCCTTAAATCAAGCGTAAAGAATAACGCGGAGCCACAACGCGGTGGCGATCGGTGGTCCGATCTGCTGGTTCATTGGCTGTTTGGAAGGCAGTGAGGCGAGGCTGACTGATAACGCTGGTTGTGGCGTTTCTCTCCAGCACATCAGGATTCAGCAGGACTCCTGGCTTAAAGATGCTGTTTGATAAGTGACACCCTGAAGAGCCAGAGATGAAGCAGCTCACTGCTTCTGCACAGCTGTGAGAATCTGACCGTTTTTTAGACGGTTTGGTTTGTTTCTCACATCAATTTCATCATTTGCTCAACAGCTAGAGCGTTTCTCATAACAGTTATTTTTTTATTTCTTTATTATTGTTTTTAACAAATCAGTAAAAGCACATAAAAAGCAAAGCTTTACACATAAGAATCAGTCTTTTTAGCTACTGTACCTGTCCAAAAAGGAGTGAGGTTACTTTTTTAATTTCAACTCTTTATTACTATTCTTTAATATACTTTTGTATCAAAATGTACGAGTATTTTGACACTATCATACGTAGAAAACATAATTTATAGACTCATATATATTTTTTACTATATTTAACTGATTCATCTAAGAATATTCTGTTTTATTTTATTGTTTCTAGAACAAAAGTGCAAAACTAGGTAGATAAACTGGGGTGTTTTATGCTCAGAATAGAAGATCAGTTCCTCAAAGAAATTGATTGATGTCAACAAAAGTGTCATTTTTAGCTATTTGTAAAATTCTGACACCATATCGATGAACAAGATCCGAACATTTTGTCACATGGGTCAAAAAATATCATCTTTAAAGCTAAAAGCATCAAAAATGCAGTTTTTTTTAACCTACTCAACAATAAACTAGCATGACAAGCAACCAGTTTGCTCATTATTTAGAGTTTGACTGAAAATAAAAACAGGATATTTGTTACTCTTCATTTGAAAACACTTTCAGTATTTAGTCAAGTTTTAATACAATTAAAAGCAGATTGTGGACTGCAGACAAATCCTCTGTGTTAGTCAACCGTCTAATCAACCCCACTTATCCTGCAGACCTGGAGGTTTGCACTGTACATGAATTAAAGATGAACTACCTGGAGCGTCTCACAGAAAGCTAATACACCAGAGAGCCTGTGAGCAGCAGAAGATCTCCTTAAAGGTATTCCTCATCTCCTGGCTGCGAAAAGCGTAGATGATGGGGTCGATGATGGAGTTGCACATGATGAGGATGAGGTACATGTTGAAATACGACATGAAGCAGGTGCAGTAGGGGTTCCTGGGGCAGGTGATCATCAGGATGAGGTGCAGAAAGAAGGGCGCCCAGCACACCACAAACACCCCCAGCAGGATGGTGAGGGTGATGAAGCTCTTCATGTTGGCGCGCTGCTGGATGGGCGCGTTGCCCGGCAGGGCGGCGATGCGCTTCATGTGCTGGCGCGCCAGCAGGAACATGTGAACGTAGAGCGACGCCATGAGGACCAGCATGGTGAAGAACATGGTGATGAGGCAGATGAGCACCATGGTGCTCTCCGAGTAGATGATGAACAGGATGCCAGAGACGGTGCAGCATGTCCAGATGCTGGCGATGACCAGCAACGCCCGCCGGATGGTGACGATGTTGTGGTACCGCAGGGCGTAGAAGATGGTGATGTAGCGGTCGATGGCGATGGCGAGCAAGCTGCAGATGGAGGCGAGCAGAGAGCTGCAGATCATGGAGTCGAACACGTTGTCCATGCTTTTGATGAACGTGACGGGGATGGTGAGGCTGCCACCGTTGATCGTTTCCAAGGCGTTGGAGACGCTGACCAGCATGTCAGCGACCGCTAGGCTACAGATGAAGAAGTAGATCGGGGAATGGAGGTTCTTGTTCTTGATGATGGCGGCGATCACCAGGATGTTCTCCAGCAGGCTGATGATGCCCAAAGTGAGGAAGACCTCGGTGGAAATCAGCAGCTGCTCGTAGCAGCCAGCAGAGAAATCCTTCTCCTCTCTGGAAACGTCTTTCTCTGGCAGAGTTCCCAGGCGCAGGCTCTGGTTCAGGCAGCATGGGATCAAGCCTTGCTGAGCCGTGGAGTTCATCTTTACTTCTTCTCTTTGTTTCAGCAAGTCCTGAATGGGTTAAGATTTGGATAAGTGTCACCTTTATTCATAACTGATTCTATGATTCTGTTTGGTAAATTTCTGTTGTCCATGTTCTTAGTCCATGATGTATCCTGGCAGCTTCATGCGCATGAAAACTCTGTCCATGAAGAAGCTGAGGAGGAAACTGACGAAGCCGATGAAAAGCAGCAGGAAACGATTCAGTTTGGGAATGTTTGGAGCGGTCCAGGATTATCTCAGCTGTTTCTTTTTCCCATTTTCATCTTTCAGCTCCTCCTCAAGCACCAAAAACAATCCTGTTGCTCTGGTTTCAGTGAAACGACGTGAGGAAGAAAAGTGGAGGAGAAACGGTGAAAGGGTGAAAAATAATCAGCCGATCATCACTTCTCAGCCACTGTGGTCTTATCCTGGTCTCACTTTCTTTCCCTCTGCTTATGTACCACACGCACACACACGCACACACACGCCCACACACACACACACACACACACCCTCAGCCCATCCCACCCTCACAGATAAAGTGGGAGGTGTAGGAGGAGCAAAGTTTAGGCTGATGCATTCCTCAAGGTTTTGTCATTGAAACGAATTTGTTGCAATGTTTGAAACTTTTCCGGACTGAAGAGAGTAAAACTATTATTTTATTTTATTTGGTTTATGAATGAATAAATAATAATCATTCAGCTGCTGGATGATTATTATAGAAGAAGCTTGTTCGTATTTTCAATTAGTGCTGTGCAGAAACCAACACTGCTTTTAATTACTATATCACTTATTATACTTATTATAAAATCGGTTCTAACAGGAGGAATAAACTTGGGTTATGTTCTCTGAATACATCTGAATTATTCATTTAATCTTAGCAAAAAATAGACACTAACATGCATTACTGTATGGCCAATGCAAATTACTTAGCACTCTTGAAATACTAACTTACAAGCAGTGATGGCATAGTTACTTTGAAGAAGTAACTTTAATCGGATTACTGATTACTCCTTGAAAAAGTAACTTAGTTAGATTACTGACTACTAGATTTGGAAAGTAACTAAGTTACATTAAAATGAACTTTTTCAGTTACTTTCAGCAGCTGCTAACAACAACGCTCTGCCTCCTGTGAAAATTACACTGATCTTTGCCAAAACTTAATTGTAAGCTATTTTATAATGGTAACATCAACAATGTGTCTCCACTTATAAGGTTGAACTGAAGAGGAGATTTT
Source organism: Xiphophorus maculatus (assembly GCF_002775205.1). Classification (NCBI taxonomy): domain Eukaryota; kingdom Metazoa; phylum Chordata; class Actinopteri; order Cyprinodontiformes; family Poeciliidae; genus Xiphophorus; species Xiphophorus maculatus. Next base: position 60,793 of record NW_019369756.1, on the reverse strand, counting down.
TTTAATGGTTACAACAGTAAAAACAAAAAAAAGTAATTTGTTTCCCACTGTTGTCTGGAAAACTCTAAGAAGGATTTTAAAGCCCCCTTATCTCCCCCCAGCCTCCAGGTTCTGCGTTACGGCCCTGCGTTTGGTGTCAAAGCGCAGCGAACAGAGCTCCTCCTGCAGCTGCACAACTCACATGGCTGCACAGATTTGTGACACTTATCTTAATATTAATAATTATAATGGTGTTAAGTTGCCATTATAATTATTGGCAACTACGGACACGTTTATTCGTGGCTGTTTTCACATTTATTGTTCAAATTAGTCTCGATGTTTGCAGTTTTCTGGAGCGCAAAGCGAAGCTCGACATCATTCAGAGGTAATATATGAACTTGACATTAACAAAGACACAGCGGGGCGGATCATCCGGGAAATGATGGACAGGGAGAGCCTGACTAAAACTACCTTAATGACGGACAAATTCTGGGATTTATTATGAGTCTCTGCTTATTTCCAAGGCCAAATGAGTAACTTCACGTTCAAAAACGAACCCAAAAAGGCGCAACCCGCCACTCCTTAAATTTGCAAGCAACTTAAAAAAAAGAAAAGCCCAAAGCCGCTTATAATAATCAAACTTGGCAACAGAAACTCAAAATAGTTCCAGTTTTTCTACCAACAAAATGCGCGTCTCTCTCCATTGTTTACATTTCTGTCGCATAGAGACGTCGGTCACTCGACAAGACGCGTAGAGGAAGTACGATTAAATAACAAAAGAAAATAGTAACGCAAAAATGATTTCGATAAGTAACTGTAGTCTGACTACTGGATATGAAATAGCAACGCATTAGATTACTCATCACAAAATCGACCTTATTCAGGTTTAAAGAGCTAATTAGAACTACGTCCTTCTTTGTGGGGAAACACTTCGTCTTCCACTTGTTACACTGGGAACAATTCACAAATTAAGCGTTTGTGAGTGGTTTCCACAACCTGACACATCAGAGACTAATTTTGGTGGAAACAATTAGCTAGCCAGGTCTTCTTGTCCCACATTAGTGTCTGACCCCACATATGCTTTGTTGGAGGAAGACTCAAGAACTGAGATCAACACAAATTCCTTTTCTTTATTTTATTCTATATTCTGAAAATCCCAACAGCTATAATTTCTCCAGGCAGCCATTTTGTCTGGAGAACAGCAGTAAAAACTGACTCTTGTCAAACTGAGTTACCTGAAAGGTAACAACAGGATCACAGGTTACTCCTTTTACTGAGCTCCTTTACAAGAATAAAATAAAAAATATGAACTATTGATCATTTTGGAGCTTTATTTCCCGACAGCTATCCTCTCCTGACTGCGATTGTTGTGACAGCTAGCTCAAAGCGGATGAACTCCATCAGATCTCATTATGTTTACTGCTGTTTGTATTGAAGATCTGCTCTACAGAGAGCCGCGTTATGATTGTGTGCGTGTTTTAAAAACACTAAAGAAATCTGTTGAATGTTCTCAAGAGATATAGATTGGAGGAGCAATTAGAAACCTGTCAGACTGCAGTGAAAAAGCAACAGGTTTCCTGGAAAGACAAGGCTTTTACTAACAACCTGCCGGATCCCGCCAGCCTTTAATGCTCGGAAAATGTCAGCCTTTGTGCAATACAGAATTAAACCAGCTTAAAAAGCTCCAGAGAAAATGAGGTTTTTGGAGGAAGTCATGCCAACAGGTTTCAATAATAAAATCTACCAAATAGTTTCAAAAAATCTAAATTGAAGCCTTGAAGCCCAATAACTTTAAATTGATAATCAAATGTCTAAGTTAACATTAAAAATCTTCAATATGAAGCTATATTTTACTATAGTCATATTAATAAAATAAATTTTGAGATATATTTTTATTATTATTACTTCATGTAATCAGTGCAATTTTCTTAGTTCTGAATAAAAATAAAATATACTCAATACTTTCTTAACCACAACCGTCTCTCGCCAACTTAATATACTTTTATTATTTTTTTTAAAAACTTGTTTTTTTACATCTTCACTGAACAATGACGCACACTGATGACATGTCAGCTTGTTTTTCCATCTTCTGGGCATCTCATTTATTTTCTGCCTAAATCAGATCTCTGTGATTCACTACATGTTCCCTAATATATTTAGCTCCCAAAAAATGTGCCTGTTTCTGTGTTACTCATTTTACACAAGGGAACAAATAATAAACTGAATTTTTTTTTCTTTGAGTTTAGAAAAATGTCTCGAGTTTATCTTACCTGCTTAAAATACCTGAAAGTTTTTGTTTATCTTGATGCAAATAAATAGGAAACTGATTGTTTGGTCACAAAAATACAAAACCAAATAGCAAAATATTGCTTTAAGATTGTTGATTATATTTCAAAAAGTTAAAAAAAGAAAGGAAATGAGGGAACAGATGCCCATAAATGTACTTCGAAATCCAACATGGCCGTCTTACACATAAAGACTGTAGGACTTTTTCTTCTAGTTCTTTTCAAATTAAACTTGTAATACATAATATCTCATAACCTCTACTTGCATAATGCTTGTGTGCGTAAAATGCAAGAGAGAAACAATATTAGCAAGTGCTGCTAATCGTAGCTGGCAACAATGAAACAATTAAAGTTGTTTTCTATGTGTAGAAAACTATACATAGTTCCTGCAAGGATAAATGGCGCCATCTTGTTAGGCAAGGTCAGTGCAAAGTATAGATGAACCATGGCCTCAAGACCAACAAAAAGAAGGTTTATGGGGACTCTTAACCAATGTGCAAGAAAAAGACATATCAACAAAATGGCTGCTGTTGGTATCGACCCGCATGAGGCAGAGAATGGAAACATGTCAGACGATGTGGACAATCTGCCTCTGATCTCCTGCTATGACATAGTTCACTATTTAATGAACATGAAGAGTGTTTATACCATGGAGGAGCTTCACAGAAATCCATGGATGCAAACGATCAGCATTTAAACGGATTTATAAAGGATGTAACAACAAGGTTCTGGTGACTGGCAGAGTACATGCAGTAACAAACAGACTACATGTCCGTCTTAGCTAGCAGATAAAAGCTACATTAGCTAAGCTAATTTTGCTACTAAGTACAAATATCACTGATAATTATCTCAGTATTACACAGAGGTGGGTAGAGAACTCACATACTGTAATTGAGTAATAGTTGTTATATTGTTCATAAGTTAATAAGAATGAGCCGAGAGCTAGCTCTAAGCTTGTAGCTTATTTATTGTTGTCATAGCAACTGCCATGACAGTTAATTATGGTACCTACAAAGGTGGCTGTGAACTACAAAGTTCCCAGATCTATGTATTTAAATATAAGTATTTGGAAAATGTATTTGCAAATAGCTGGAGATTATAAAATATCCCCATGGATTCGGTTAGCTGGGTGTCGTTCAAAAATATCCATCTAGATAAAAAATACCACCATTGTGTTTAAGTTCTTCTTTGATGACTCTTGTTTGCAGATTTATTTAGAGCAGGATGTCATTTGCATAGCAGAGGAACCGAAGGTTGAAATGGCAAAAGATCAATCAATCAATCAATCAATCAATCAATCAATCAATCAATCAATCAAATTGTATTTGTATAGCACATTTCAGCAGCAAGGCATTTCAAAGTGCTTTACATCATTACAAACACAGAAACACAATGCAACATAGAATCAACAATCAAAACACAGCATTAAGTCAAGTTCCATCATTAAATTTGTAATTGATTACGTTTCAAATACAATTCTAAACAGGTGGGTTTTTAGTTGAGATTTAAAAGAAGTCAGTGTTTCAGCTGTTTTACAGTTTTCTGGAAGTTTGTTCCAAATTTGTGGTGCATAGATGCTGAAAGCTGCTTCTCCTCGTTTGGTTCTGGTTCTGGGGATGCAGAGCAGAACCAGAACCGGAACCTGAGAGGTTCTGGAAGGTTGATACAACAGCAGCAGATCTTTAATGTATTGTGGTGCTAAGCCGTTCAGTGATTTATAAACTAACAACAGTATTTTAAAGTCTATTCTCTGAGCTACAGGGAGCCAGTGGAGGGACTTTCAAACTGGTGTTATGTGCTCTATCTTCCTGGTTTTAGTGAGAACGCCAGCAGCAGCATTCTGGATCAGCTGCAGCTGTTTGATTGATTTGTTGGACAGACCTGTGAAGACGCTGTTGCAATAATCAATACGACTGAAGATGAACGCATGGATGAGTTTCTCTAGATCTGGCTGAGACATTAGTCCTTTAATCCTGGAAATGTTCTTCAGGTGATAGAAGGCTGACTTTGTGACTGTCTTTATGTGGCTCTGGAGGTTCAGGTAAGAGTCCATCACTACTCCCAGGTTTTGGGCTGATCGTTGGTTTTTAGTTTTAATAACTGAAGCTGTGCATTGACTCTAAACCAGTGGTTCTTAACCTGGGTTCGATCGAACCCCAGGGGTTCGATGAGTCGGTCTCCGAGGTTCGGCGGAGCCTCTGCCGCGAAGGTAAAGACACACTTGTGTAAAGTCGTGATGACACGCCCCGCTTGGCCATCACTTGCTGCAGAGGATCATGTTACATTGCTCGGCCAATCAGGACTGCGGGGAATTTAGTGCGCGCAGCATCAGCGGCTGTCGTAGTTCTACGTCGCGTGGTTTCTTTCTTAATATTTTAATCCATACTAAATATGTTGAGCAAAAAAAGAAGAAAATGAACAGACTTTGCTCTGAAGATGCACTTGCCAAGGTGAAGCCACGCCTCTCTGAACTGGTCTCCCAAAGACAACAGCAGAAGTCACACTGATTTGCAGGTATGCAATTTGTGCAATACTTTATTCTGGCCCCAAAAAAGTATTTTGTGGATTCAAAATGACAAAAAACTAATTAAATTAAAAATAAAGAAAAATGTAGTTATTAAAAAATTTTTAGTTCTTTGAAAAAAATCCAAATTTATTTTTAATTAGAAAATTAGTAAAAAAAAATATTTTGGGGGCTGAAATTCTTTTATGGGGCCAAAATATTTTGGGGGGCCAGAATAAAGTAACACTGTAACTTGCTGTGAGTTCATGGTTTTGTTCTTTGAGCAAAGGTAACGTTTATGCATTGCTCATTTTGTTCACCAGCAAAAAAACATCTACCTATGTCTTGAATTTGGAAATACATTTTTATTTTATTCATCACTAAAAAAGGGTTCGGTGACTGCGCATATGAAGCTGATGGGTTCGGTACCTCATAAAAGGTTAAGAACCACTGATCTAGATTGTTCCTCTTTAGGTCCAAAAATAATAAATTCAGTTTTGTTTCTGTTCAGCTGGAGAAAGTTTTGGCACATCCACACATTTATCTGTTCTAAGCATCTGTTCAGTGATTGGATGGGGTCAAAGGTCACCTGGTGACATCATAATGTAGAGCTGTGTGTCATCTGCATAGTTATGGTAGCTAATATTATTTCCTGTTACAACCTGAGCTAGTGGGAGCATATAAATATTGAATAAAAGGGGCCCTAGGATTGAACCTTGGGGTACCCCACATGTGACCTTTGACCTCTTTGATGAAAAGTTTTCAATTGAAACAAAGAAATCCCTGTTCTTTATGTAAGATTCAAACCAGTTAAGCACTGGACCGGAGAGTCCGACCCAACTCTCCAGTCGATTCAGTAATATGTCATCAACAGTGTCAAAAGCTGCACTGAGGTCCAACAGAACCAGCACTGTGGTTCTGCCACAGTCCGTATTTTTATGGATGTCATTAAACACTTTTACGAGGGCGGTCTCTGTGCTGTGGTAACCATGGAAACCAGACTGGAAGGAGTCAAAGAGGTTGTTTATAGTTAGGAAACACACAGCTTTTTCAATAAGTTTGCTGATAAATGGGAGGTTGGAGAACGGCCTGTAATTCTGCATTAGTGATTTGTCCAGATTGTTCTTTTTTATAAGTGGTTTGATTACTGCTGTTTTCAGAGCCTGGGGGAAAACGCCTGATGAGAGCAATGAGTTTACTATCTGGATCAGATCAGCAGCAATAACAGGCAGGACTTTCTTAAAGAAATGTTCTAGAGTTATAGATCTAGGACATCCAGACAGCAGGAACTGGAGCTTATTGACTTATAATTTCCTGTAGGGTTTTATAATTAAGTAGTTGAAATTGGGTCATTTTTCCTGTATTTGTTTTGTTTGGGCTCAGCATTGGTACTGACTTTATAGTGGATGTACAGATTAATGCTCTGATTTTTTTAATTTTCTCTGAAAAGAAGCTGGAAAACTGGTTGCAATACATTGGAATTCAGGCGGTAACGTCACAGGAGGGTTTGTGATTCTGTCAACTGTTGCAAATAAAGCTGGAGCATTGTTAATGTTTTTGTTTATGACATCTGCAAAGAAAGCCTCTCTTGCATGTTTTAGTGTTAAATGATAGTTACGTAGTCTTTCTTTATAGATGTCACAATGAACGTGGAGTTGAGTTTTACGCCATTTTCGTTCTGCCCTACGGCAGAGTTGTCTTGCAGATCTAACTGTTTGTGCATTTCTCCATGGAGATTTCTTTTTACCAGACACAAGATGAAACCAAGCTGCCCAAGGACTAAGCTCTGAGGAACACCAGAAGTAAGAGGAGAAGTGGGAACAGAAAGTTTGATAGGAAGTTTCTAAAACACTCAGACAAAGCTGTCTGGCAACAACAACCTTAATACATTTAAAGTAATTTAAATTCTCTTTCTAATTTTGAGTCTTCAGCGGGTCTAGATGCCTGAATACGATAAGTCGCTGCCATAATCAACCATATCTTCCTGTTAAGGTGAAGGTGTTACCATGGAGACAAAACAAGCCTCTGTACGCGCTGCAACTCATATTTCTGTGTAACTGTGTGCTACTGTTGGGCCTACAGAATGCTACATTCATCAGATAAACCTTAACTCTGACGTTTAGATTGGGCGTTCCCACCATGTTGGACTGAATACCAGCCAGCAGATCATATTGTTCATGACTTCTAACTGAAGATCCATTTGTGATGTGACTTTTCTGACTGGTCAGGCCTGCAGCAGCCGGTGGTGCTCCGGTTTCAGAGCGCTCTCCCTCCACTCTGCAAGACACTCGTGTTGCTGCTCAGAAACAACTCAGATCATCAAAGACGGGAGAAGAGAATAAATGCATCAAAGCAAAACAGCTGCTAAAGCTGCTCAGGCTTTTAGCTTCTGCTGTTTTTCCAAAGAGAGAACAAACCACTTCACAAACTCAAAACATCTGCTGGTTTCTTTATCCTGATCATATTGGGATGTACGTCTTTTAAACCGGAACAAAACAGCATTGTTGTGTTTTCTTTTATGTAGTTTCTCAGTTCCTCCCATTTGAAACACATGAGTGTGTGGCTTTTGGTTTTTTATTATAATTATTTTAAATGTACAAAAAGCAAAGAGGAAGACGAGACTTTCATCCACAGCTACTGATAATCTTCTGCATGGCCGTTACAATAACTACAGTAACTCTTTGTAGAATTTGAATTACTAAGAGTTACAATAACATTTATTTTACATTAAAGTAGTTTAAAGTTAAATTTAATTTGAATTACTGAGTCTGGTCTGTGTTGGTCCATTAACTGCAGAGTTTTGCACATTGAAATTATAAAAATAAATCTGTTTAATGGAAACTAAAATGTTTTGCTAAAAAGTTTATAAGCTTTTTGGCCGTCTCAAAATATTTTTATTTTGCAAAATTGCAATGAAAACAGTTTTCTCGCATCAGATGAATCACATGATCAACAGCAGGATGTTACTACTGCTGGAAATGCAGAAGAAGATGACAGGAAGTAGTAGGATGATGAATATATGCCATATAACTGTTTACATTCGTCGCTGCCATGATTTTTAATAACTTATCGCGTGAACGACCTTATTCACATGTGATTTAATTTATTTTTCTTATGTAATGGACACTCTACAATTGCAAAATTGTGTTTTTTACGCTAGAATATAGAAAAAGATTTTCACACATTTGTAATGGAAACACAGTTACTGTGTGGTTTGGCTCATCCATCCTGCTGATTATCAGAACTGACTTTCCTTCCATGTTTTATTTTAATTCTCCTAAAACTTTGTTATTTATACTTAATGTATATAAGCTGCTGAATGTGTAGAAAAATGCAATTTATGCACAAAATCCTGGCCAATAATGTTGATTTTGATAAGTGGGATTTATACTGAAAACAACTTTCAAGTTGGTTACCACTACCCTGATTCTCTAAAATCCTCACAAACACCATTTATATCTAAAAGACCCTCAAAGCCTGTTCTGTGGAGACTGAAAAAAACTTTAAAACTTTTAAAAGAAGCTAAAAACTCCAGCACTCTGATTCACTCACAGCTACATTTTACAAAGAAAGAGTTACAGAATTAAAAAAGTCATTTAATCGCTCACTACATACTAAATACTAAGGAACTTTACATTTGGTTGGAGCTCAAACGTTCATCCATTCACAGATTCCCAAACATAGACGATGATTTCTGAAAACAAAAAAGCCAAGCGCCAAACCAAGGCTATTTCTGTTTTAATGCAAGGCCTTTTTAAATCTGTTTCCATGGCAAACCTGCAAAGACATGCAGAAAATAAAACCTTGAATTCATTGTTGACACCTGAATATCAACCTCAGATTGTTGCCTTTTAAACACAGGAATTTGGGATTAAAATATTTGTCACATAGAAAGACTCAAATTTCTACCTTTGCAAGGAAGCAGATATTCCAAACATGATGGCAATAAGCACAGTTGTTTTTGAGAGATATTGTGAGTTAATGCATTAACATTCCTTCAACCAGACAAAACTTCTGTATGAATCTTTAATTTTCATTTGAGCAACCTGCGAGGTTCCTGTATTATATTTTATAAATGCGTCTAATTATGTGAGAAAACCAAAATTTTCTGTTTATTCAGTCAGTATTTAATACAGCTGACAAAATAATCGAAACATTTAGCAATAGAGAACTCAAGTTTTGTAAGAAAATGGCCACTTAATAAGATCTACAAGATCAATTAACTTTAGATTAAATAATTAATCGATCATTTTCCATCTCCTCTCTTGTCGATCCTGTTGTGTTAGCAAATATTTCTAAATATACTTATTTGGGATGACTAAAGGAAGATTATTTAGTAAAAACAGTTAATTTATAAACTATATAAATATTTTTTCCAGCTCAAGAGGTTTAGCAGTAAAATATGTTCTGAATAACGAAGCATGCTGACGGATTTTAATTTAGATTTTGAAGAGATTAAGTTTATGAAAGCTGTTAATCTTTGTCTTGCAAAACAGAAGCAGAACAATGAAATGAAGTTAGTGATTTAGTCCCTCTGCTTCTTCAAATATCCTCTCTGTGATTTATGAAGGTTTCCAGCAAAATGCAATAAAAAATTTAAAAAAATCCCCAGAAAAAAAAGAAACGATTCCGAGTGGAATTTGATAGGAGAAGCAATTTGAACGTTTGCTAAATGATTACACTTCACTGGAGCTGCAGAGATATGAGGAAACATTCTTGTAGATTCAGGGATGATGTTTTTATTTCCTAATAAAAGAAACATCGTTGACCTTCCCAGGCTGGTGGAGAGAAAGCAGCACTTGGTTTCTGAGTGTCTCCTGATTACAGAGAGCGAAACCTCGCCGACTTCCTCCTGAAAGGTCGGGTCAGAAATCATCGCTACGCTGCCGGCTGCTGATCTACGATCTCAGGAAACAAGCTGAGTGAAACACAAATTGAAACGTCGTTTCTCTGAACTGACAAAGTTAGAGAAACAACATCCGCTGTTTAGACCAGTAAATGGATTCGGAAATAACGAAAACATTCAGAGGAATAGAGGGAAATAAGGGTTTTTTCTACTGATTCTGAAGCAATAAAGTCAAAGCAACCTGTGAAAATGAAATCATTTTATAAGTAAAATGTTCAAGATGAAGAGTTTTGTTAATGTGTAACGCAAAATTACCATTTACTGACTCTTAAAACTGACCTTTGTATTTGTCTTTGATTGTAGCTTGTTTTAAAATCAATACGTTTTAGCCAAATGTATTGATTAGCATAGCTACTTGCAGAGTTTTGCAAAAAAAATTGCAGAGTTTTTAAAAATAAAGTTTCAAAACACTTTATTTTTAAAAAGGTTTGTCACAAAAGTAATAATTTAGGTTTTACATTTGAATGAGCAAACCTAATTTTTCTAGACATAAAACAACAAACATAACCAACTAGAAGTTGAAGCAAATTTGATTTTTTCCTTGTGGAGGAAGATAAAGAGACAGAATCCGGAGTATTTCAGAAAACAGCTGGGAAACGCATTTAGATCAGCTTTTAGAGGCTTTTCTGCTTCCTGCGTTTGAATTTTTCCAGCAGTGTGGTGCCGTCTGAGTGGATCTCATCCTTCCTGTTTTGTTTTTCCTGCAGCTAAACTCGGCTTTGGCTCAGCAGCAGGACGTCAGGTCTCGCTGATGAAGACGTTGTTCAAACCAAGACTGCAAAAACAAACCAACCAACGCAAATCGAGTCTGGTCATTTCGACCTCACAAACACACTGCAGAAGAAATTATGTTTCTGAACATCTGCTACCTGGAAACACTGGGCTCATATTGTTCCATTTGTTGAAAACTAAAGCATCTTCCTCTGTAGATATTAAGAGAGGCTGTTACTCAGGGATGTAATTAAACCTTTTGATTTCCAACATGCAGGTGTTCCTGATTGATAGACTGTCATTATTTGTGTGTAGCTGCAGCATCATTAGTATTCTAACAAGGCTAAAACACAATTAGTGCCGAGACAAAGCATCAATAATTACATTTCTAAGTAATTACCTTGGACTCGTTATCAGTTTAGTTTGTGACTCCTCATTTGGAGCTGAGTGACTCAGGAGTTTGCCGGTTTTCCCGTTTGGCAGAGATGAGTGAGGATGAGGAGCAGAAATTCATCCTGAAATCAGGCGAAAGGCAGGAAGGATTCCCCACTGCGGCAACACAAACAGTCTGCTGCACCGTGTCTCTAAGTCAATATTGTGCTTTTTTATTTTGTCAGGTTTGACACCTATTAAAGACAAATTGAACAAACACAGAAAAGACAAGAGAGTTAGATTCTTTTGTACTCGCGAGGAGAACAGACAGAGATGTGTTTACAGTTACAAATCTCCAACCGCTCTGAAACACATTTGTCCGCTCCTCTCTTTTTATTACTTTCAGAGTCCCTATCACAGAGAGCACTGCAACTCTAAGGGGTTTGGGCAAAACACTTCATTACTTAGTTGCAGCGCTAATGACAATCGCTAACTAAACACATGTTATCTTGCATTAGATTATTCGGCTCCAGACACAGAGTAAAACAGAACAAGTCGTACATCTTCAAGGCGACGGTTTTACTGCTATCTAACAGTTCAATCGAAGAAGAAGTTCCTGCTGAGCAATAAACCCTGTGAGCCCGGTTGTCACTGCTTCTTTTCAGGGAGGCCCTCTTGTAAAAAGGAAATAAAGTAAATCAAACAATACAGAAACATTCTTTATGCTGAAGGAAAAGAAAACAATAAAGGCATATAAGACGGAACATCATATAAGTAACACTATTGTTATAAATGAAACAACAAATATATGATAATATATATACATTTCACCTAACATATTTCAATTAGGGAAAAAACTAATTTGTGTTCATGTTATGACTATTGTTTTCAGTTTAACCCAATTATGATGATACAATTTTGGATTTTGGTCACATAAAAATAATTCTGGTGTTTGACTTTTGTTCACATTATTGAACAGAAGCTTTAAAATCTGCTGAATTATGTGAAAACTTTTAACTAACTGAACAGATGGATGGATGGATGGATGGATGGATGACTGGATAGATGGATGATGGATGGATGGATAGACAGACGGACGGACGGTTGGTTGGATGATGGATGGATGAACTGATAAATGGATGGATGAACTAATTGATAAATAGGTCATGTTTAATTGAATAGATATAATTTTTATACAACAGAAAAGACGACCAACTCCAGTAACTAATATATTTTCCCATATCAGATCTTAAAAATAACCAGAAGTCCATATTTTCCAGACATCATGATGAATATTTTCATTAATGATCCAGCAGTTTTAGTCGTTTTAGACGCTAAATAAATATTCATGTAAATATTCTGTATTATTTGTTCCTGCTGCTGGACGTTATTCCGTCTCCCGTTGAGCAGGAAACTCATTTCCTCCAGCAGCCTGTAAACGAGGAGGCGATGCTGCATCTTGTGAGCCGCCAGAGAATAACTCTGAATTGATTATTTGAGAATGAACCAAGCAACTGTTCATGGACGCTTACAGGCTGCAGAGATCTCCATTATCCCTGGAGCTGCACTCCTTAATCTGCTGTGCTGATCCACTGAAGGACGTGGATGGAAACAATCAGCTCAGAAATTTCATTTACAGGTTCTAGTCTCTGCTGCATCTCCTGATGTTTAACATGTAAATACACCGATAGGTTTGCTAATGTTTTATGACTTTAACAGACTGATGGAGCTTTAAATTACTGGAGAAACATTATTTTTTTAAATTGTCTCACATTAAACTACACTTGCAAAGCTGTTCAAACTCTAAAGAGAAAAAGTTTTAGTACTTTTTGGTATATTTTGTTTCAACAGACCAGAAATAATGAACTGCCTTCATTAATATCCATTTTTATCATTAATTTATTATTAATTTCAAAACACAGACACAGTTTTGATTGCATTTCCGTTAAAAACACAAAATAAAAAGTAAAGACGCACTACAACTAAGAGTTTAAGCACAAAATCCAAGTGTGGTAACACAAAACAACTTCATCTATAATCTTATTCATGTTTTATTGTAGTGCTGCCAATCAATTAAAACATTTAATCAGATTAAATACTTTTTACTTTCACTCGAGTAAACAAAAGTTGAAGTAATGCTACTTTTATGTGAGTACAGTTTGAGGTTCAGAAGAATCTATCTGAAGAAATGTCTCCACTTTTAAAGTCTGAATGTGTCTGATTAAAATATTCTGTGGTCAGAGGATAAAACTGATGGCCTCTGACATTTTGCATTAAAAGCACTTAAAAAGTAATTCAGGTGGAAGGTTGAAGGGTAAATGGATGGGTCTGTTCTTTTGTTCTGGTTCTACTTTCAAAAAATCATCCCACCATCTCTGCTGCTGCCTTAAATTTCATAAAATCACCCAAATTATTCACCGCAGGACCACGTACGGGGAAAGAAAATGGTCCAAAATGAGCTAAAATTATAATTATTGGAGACTTTTCAGTGAAAATTGATCCAGGTGTAGGTGACCAATCCGACTTATTTTTGGTTGATTGATGCCATTACTTTTTTGGAGTGTTATAAATGTGACAGGACCAACTCTGAGGGCTGCTGCTGCTTAAAACTATCGGAACAAAATGATAATCAACACATCTGAGTAACATCAAACACAAACAGTCGGCACTCTGACGAGGCAGAACTTACTGACTTTCAGCTCACAAACAAACTCCAAACATGTCCTGCTTTCCGTGCAGCTTCTGCAAAGTTAATGGCATCTCATCTAGAGATTAAAGCTGCAAATGGCACAGGCAGACGTCAACGCTGCTTCAGCTCCATAATTAGCTTTAATAGAGGCCAATTTCTTTTATTTTTCAGAGGTTATTCTGTGCCATTGTTGCTTTGATTCCCACCGTTAGCAACAGTCCGCCTCAAAGAAATTTGCGCGTGAATCACAGAGCGGGAACGGCAAAAAACACGGCAAGTTATGCAGACACATGTTTAAAGAGCAGAGTTCGTACGGCTGAATTTAAATTAAGTAGCTTGATTTCTGTACAAAGTGCTTAATATTCAACCTGCAAAAGTTTGTAATAAAGTGCAATCAACAGTTTGATTAAAAGTTGGAATGTGGAAAACATTATTTACGACTAAAACCAGGTAAAAGACACAGACACATTTTCTCCTCCTGTCTAAAAATCACTTTCTGTGTTTTAGGTCAATTAAAATCACCAAAATTATTTCTATTTACTATGTGCCAGCAAAACACAAAACTAACTTAAAAGTAACTTTCAGTAGAATGTGAGTTTGTTTTAAGTCAATAATTACTTAATATTTATGAAAAAGTTCTAGTTCCAATGGCAGATTATTTATAAGGAAAAAAATCTCGTTATAAGTGAAATAATCTGCCAGAGGAACTTGTACTTTTATATTAATACTAGCAAATTATCCACTTAACACAAACTCCTATTTGTTATAAGTTAGTTTTGTTTTGTTTCTACTGTACAAAGAAATCTGCACTTGAAACTCGTCCAAAATACTTGGCAGGATTTTATGATTTAGCAGTGAGAAAACTTAGGGAGAAATTTTTTATTTTTTGTAGCTTTTTTTGCAAACTGTTTAGCATTTAACAATATTTGTTTGGGTTGATTCAGTATAATTAGGCCCGAGCAGCAAAGCGCTGCGAAGGCCTATTGTATCTGTACTGTTTTATTATTATTCTGCCCCCCTCTTCGGGCCGTCGCAAAAATCGCAAAAAAAATGGCTCAACGGCGCCACCTAGCAATTTTCAAAAGACCCATTGCTATTCACTTACTTCATCGTAGAGACTTGAAATTCGGTACAGTTGTAGAGCTCACTAAGACGCTCAGAATTTACAAGTAATGTCATAGTGCAAGTATCGCAGGAAGTTGGCCATGTTGGATTGAAGGTCCATTTTTGACCCTATTTTGGCCGTTTACAGCCTTCGTATTTGATCGAACTCCTCCTAGGGATTTCGATTGATCGGCTTCAAACTCGGTCAGTCTGATTATAAGGCATGGCCAATTAAAATTTATCAAAATAGTGAGTTTTTGAGCATGTTGAAGGGGGGTTACCAGGGGTCAAAGTTCACCTACTCGCCATGAAACAAAAACCTCTTATATTTCCTATATAAAAACACATAGAGGGACCAAACTTTCAGTGATTTCTGTAGTATATTTTATTTTGCGCATGAAGTTTGATACATTACCTTAAATCTTGATTTAAAACACGGTTTTGGGCCGTTGTTAATCTTACACCATGTAGTGCTAGCATATTACCTCTAGCTACCTACTAGCCCCCCCAGCCCCTCCCCGCTGCCCCTCACCCAATTTACCCCGTTTTATTTCTAAAAGAAATACCACTTGCGTCAAGTCTAGAATCTTGAAAGAGAACTGATGGGTGGCGACTTTCTGGGTTGTTTGTATGTTGTCTTAGGTGAGACTGAGACAGGCAGTCTTAGTAAAGTGTAATTTTTCAGGAGATGCTACCGCTAATGTACTAAGCTAATATGGCTGCTGCCTTGTGTGCTTCAAGGAGGGGCTGTGATAACTACCGACATTAATTATAACCACAACCCCATTCTGTTCAGCTACTGTATTGTTCAGGTGACTTCATTTATGAATGAATTAAGACATTTATTGTCATTACAACATCATCCAAAATACTGCTTCTCTTATCTGACAAATGTTGATATACAATATTAATTTACATTCTTTTTACTTTGCGGTATAAAACCTCGTTCTGTTACTTAGCAACACTATAAACAACTCCCTTTGTTTTTTCAATTGATTTTAACTCATTTTCAAGAAAAATATATGCTTGTAAGTACATCTGTTAACTTATTTTAGACTAAATATCATAATTTAATTTATATTACTGTGATTTCTCAATACTGACCTACTGATTTCAAAATGTTTTATTTTACTGACAATTCTTTTGACATGTTTTTCTTTCTCTCTCTTTTCAAGGAACTTTTGCTGGATCATATTTTTGATAGACTCCGTGATCGTTTGGAGCATGTTCTTGAACGTGTGCCCCTGGATCTGGATTTCCTGGACTTTATCTGCACTCAAGAACTAGTTTTTTTAAATGCCATGTCTTGTCAGATAGATGTTCCTTCAAATATTTTGGATGCGCTGGCTCATTTGCACAGACTAATTAATTTAGAAAAACAAAGTGAAGAACAACAAACAACTGTTGTGCATATTGAGCAAGGACCAGCTGGGCGACAACGGATAGTCGTATCCTCAGACTACCTTTGCAGTCTTTTAGAACTCCATCTCCCTGTCCCATGCATCGCCAAACTCTTGGGTATATCTAGACGGACTGTATATCGACGGATGGCAGAATCTGGTCTTTCAGTGAGGGCATTATACACCACCATGTCAGATGATGACTTAGACCAATGTGTGAGAGACATTAAATCCAGGCAGTCTCACTCTGGGTACCGAATGGTAAAGGCCCTTCTGCAAGCCAGAGGACTGAGGGTGCAGTATGATAGAGTCAGAGTGTCCATGCATCGTGTAGACACCATTGGAATGGCATCACGTATGGTCCAGCTAGGATGCATAGCTCGACGGACGTACTCAGTTCCTGGCCCTCAGTCTTTGATGCACATTGACACCAACCACAAATTAATACGGTAAATCATTTATCTTTTTCAGTGAGGGGCTTCTAACTTTGAAGTGTGCTTGTTAAATAGATTCAACTCATGTAGCATTTTTTTTCTTTCATAGCATGTCTTATACCTTTTGGAAATAAAAGCACAACTTTTTTCAGTATTATATACATTGGTGTATAAAGTGTGACCACACCAGCCAATGTCCTGCATGTTGTGCTTCAATATAGCCAAATATAAGCAGTACCTGATCTTCCTCTGCAGACCTCGCTTCAAATTAAATTCAAATATTTTCTTATTCTAAAGGAAAATTAAATGTTGTAACTCATTAATTTAGGTTATTCAAAGAGTTATTGCAGATGGTGATGACTGCTGGCAGGAAAGATCTCTTGTAGTGTTCTGTATCACAGTCAGTCTAAAGAAGCCTTTGACTGTAAATACTCTATTTTCTCAAGATAGTTTCATGAAGATGTTGTCAGAGTCAGGGTTGCCCAGCATTTTCTATTTATGAAGAATCCTTCTTTGCATAAGTATCTCCAGAGGTTCCACATTTGTCCCCAGAACAGAACCAGCTTCTTTATTAGCCTTTTTAGTTCCCTGGTTCTGATATTGCTGCCCCAACAGATGACGGCTGAAGAGATGAAGCTCTCAACAACAGACTGATAGAAGATCTGCAGCATCTTCCTGCAAACTTTGAAAAAACTTAACTTATTCAATAAGTCCAATTTGCTCTGTCCCTTCTTACAGACATGCGTAATGCAAGAGAAGCAAGCCTTTTTAGTGATGATATTTAATGATGATGATGACATACTGTATTTTCTGTTCTTTTTAGGTACAACATTGTTATCTTTGGTGGCATTGATGGTTTTTCTCGAAAGGTGCAGTATCTTCTATAAATTCATAAATGCAGAATTTCATAAGCTATGAAATTGACTGTTACATTTTTGCTGTGTTGTGCAGATAATGTATCTTGGTACAGCTCCCAACAACCTGGCATCTACCACACTCGCTTTCTTTCAAGGTTCAGTGGAGGAGTTTGGTTTCCCCCTCAGGTAAAGGTTTACAGTCCATCTTAATCCTTTTGAGCCAAGGAAGAAAGATTAAAAGTCAGCATCAACAAACTTTTCTCCAAAATATAGGAGCTTGTTTTATATCAATAGGTTTTGAGTAATGATGAAAAAGTGAAACCTTACCGTAGAACAAGACATTTTCCAATATTATAACTTAGAATTTTGGAATAATATGTAGTTCCACTGTCAGATTATGTCGCTTATAACTATTACTTTTTCATCAATATTAAGAACTTATAGACTTAAAAAGAGCTTGCTGAAAAGTTACTTGTAAGTTAGTTTTGTCTAATCCCCACTATTTTGTATCTCCAAAATATATTTTTGGTTACAAAGAATGTTTGAGCTATGCTAAAATTTGTCATTAATGTTGTAATTATAGGCAAAATATGAATACGTTACACACTTATTTTAGGGTACGTGCTGATCAAGGGGTGGAAAATGTGGACGTGGCACGACTTATGTTTATGATTCGTGGAACAGGAAGAAGCAGTTTCATATCTGGAAAAAGTGTGCACAATCAAAGGTTTGTACAAATGACAAGTTTCAATATGTGATGCTTTTCAATGTCTATAGTAACATTACCTTTGTGTGGTTTTCAATATGACATGATTTGAAGGGCAGTTTTTAACCATTTATTACTAAATAATTGAAGGATTGAGCGACTGTGGAGAGATCTGTGGACAGCTGTAACGTGCATCTATTATGATGTGCTACACTACCTTGAAGAAGAGGGATACCTGGACATTTCAAATGAAGCACACCTCTTCTGTTGCCATTATGTCTTCCTGCCACGTCTGCAGGATGATCTGGATACTTTCCGCAGTTATTATTGCATTCGAATTTTGAAAAGTTGAAATTTTTTATATGCTGAATTTTTTAACACTGAAAATTTAAACTGTGAAAAATATGTATATTGAAAATTTGATCACTTTGAAATAGGAATGTGAATTTTTTTAATAAATGAAAATTGCAACCATGTACAAATAATGACACTGAATTTTTTTTTCATGTACAAATAATGACACTGAATTTTTTTTAGGTTAAAAATATATTCTGAATTTATTTTAACACTGAAAAAGTAAGCACTAATATACAACATTCAAATTTCAGAGGCATTTTTTATTCAAATTCTGATGGCACATATTTACTTCCATAAATGAGTTCAATCCAGTACAACATTTTAATACATGTTAAAGCAAAGAAAAAACTTACTTAATGCACGATGGGTTTCTTATGCAAGAAAAAGTAGTGAGATTATTTTACTAACGTACTAACCTTCTCTCAGGAATACATCAAATGTTAGGTCAGAAAGTTTCACGTACTTCTGCTCCCCACCAAACAAAACACGCAGTAGCATGGTCTGTTAAAAAAAGAACGAAAATAAACAACCATGACATTTTAATAGTTAATAAATGTGCTTCAAAGTAAATGCCATTTGAAAACTGAGTTTATATTCTCGATACACTTGAACATAATCTGTACAAGCAATATGGCGCCTGTTAGCCGCTACATCCATGGTGCTAACCATGCTAACGTGACTCGGTGGGTGCTACGACCCGAAGTACCCACGGAATCTGGGCCTATGGCATAAGGCACAGTGATTAATACTATTACAATTTATAACAGTTACGTATTCTTACCTTGACAGCCTTCAGAAAAAAACAGCAAATATTGTGAGGTGGACAACGTGTCTAGCATAGGGCTAACCCTCGGCTCTCGCCCTAACACAATACAACTTTCTCCCGCTGCCCTAAATAACAACGGAATAAAACGGATACAAAAATGAGGAGACATGAAGGTTTGTTTTTTTCACCACTAACAAACTAAACCATGGTACCAAAACCATTTGCTACGCTAGTATTCACGCATAATAGTTGCGAACATATTTAACGGATAACAACAGAAGCTATAATATAATTCTTCATCACAATTAATATTAAAATAAGTTACCAACACCGGATTGTTAAAAGTTACTTGCCTTTTCTGTAGCACAACTCCGTTCAGAATCCAAAATAGAAATAGCCTCACGAACTTCAGAAAACTGGTGCTTCGTCTTTCTTCCTCCTCCTCCTCTTGGCGGTTGCCAAAAATCTTTACTGGCGCGTTATTGACACTTGACAGAGTCAAAAGTTTCACTGCGTGAATGTAGCATTTTACTCTGGCTTTTAACTCCGATGTCAGAGCTGATTTACACTCTGTATAGTTATAAATACTCTATTTAGATTAAATTAGGTTAACACTGAAATATTAACACCGCATTTTTTACTGTGCAGAAAGGTGCAGATGAGGGAGAGGACGAGCAGAGAGGACTAGATGATGAAGAGAGAGAGAGGCACAGAGCTGCGGAGGAGAGAGCCGAGACGAGGCTTTATTCAGAAGAACCATCTGAATGGCCTTTACCACACAAAATGGGGGACACATTTAGGCAGTACATGGTTGTAAATGGCCCACAGAAAGTTTCTGATGGTCCATATCCAAGATCAGAGAAGAATAAGAGGTGTTTTTCCAAAGCATACTGTTTTCGTTTACTGTCTAATGGAGAGAAAGTTGAACGAGATTGGTTACTGTATTCTAAAAATACTAACAGAGTCTATTGTTTTGCATGTAAGCTTTTTGGTGAAGCTAAAGTTCTTGACACATGCCTTGTGGAGGGGTATAATAACTGGCGATGTCTTTCAAAAACACGGAAGCACCATGAAACCAGTAGTTCTCACATAAATGCTTATCTGACGTGGAAAGAAATGGCATCTCGCTTACGCCTAGGTAAAACTATTGATAGTGAACTGCAGAAAACCATGGCAGCTGAAAAAACACACTGGAGAAGTGTGTTGACTAGAGTTATCGACTGCATACTTTTCCTTGCAGAGAGAAACTTGCCACTAAGGGGGAAAAATTCTCAGTTAGGAAATCCTAAAAATGGAAATTTTCTGGGAATCCTTGAGCTCATAGCGCGATATGATGTAACACTGGCAGAGCATCTTAGAAAGGCTGCCTCCAAACAAACCACTGGATATCTGACATGGTGCACTCAGAATGAATTTTTAGATTCAATATCAGTGTTTTGAGTAAAATATCTGCCAAGATCAAGTCCTCTAAGTACTTTGCAGTGGAACTGGACTGCACACCTGATATTTCAAAGCAAGAGCAGGCCTCAGTCATCATTCGATATATGGGGGGGCGCCGAAGATATGTTCGCATCCACCTCAAAAATATGGAGTTGCGCCCCTGCATCCATGGGTGGTTTTTCAAAACGTTCTGCATGGTAGCAGTTCCCAGAACTTTTGCAAAAATGGCTTTGATGTCTCCCAGTGCCAAAATTTTGCCAACTGTCTCTTCTTCTAGTATTCTTATCCATTTTCCTGCGCCGTTATGAATGTCTGGCAGCCGCGAGACTAACCCGATCAGATCCATCGAGGCTAATGGTATGTATTGAGCAACGTCTTCCTTTAATATGATTGGTAATTGTTTTGAGGGGTCGTAACGATCAGGTTTGCGTATGTTAGCTCTGGATCTCAAATTGTATTCTCTTCGTTTTGGGGCTGGGTGTTGAATTTTATTAGGTGTGCTCGTACATGGACCAGCTCCGTCTTGGTCATCTTCGCATCCATGCTCCTGTTCAACTAATCGTGCAAGGCTTTCATCAATTTCCATTTCCGCTTCCTGTATCAGCGTCTGATTGTTATCATTTTGCAAATCAATGCCTTTGTGGTCTAAGTTTAACCAATAAGCATCTCCGCTTCTGCGACTTTCTGCATGACCAGCGTAGCAGTCAAGAATTTTATTATTTCCAACTGTCCGCGTTGTGGAGCATCCAACATTAGTGGTTTGAATTCCGGTTGGAATTGGTGGCATTGATGTAGAATGTCTGCCAGCTGGCTTGTAGCCATCTGCATTAGCATGTGATGTTGATGGTTGCATACTTTTTGCATGCTCATTAATTATGCTATAATTTCGTTGAGGTGGACCTTCATCTTCCGGTGAAATTAAGTTTGTCTGTGGTGCACCTCTGGGTGGAACTGGTGTTTGAACTACTGTTGGCAGTGCTGCATGCACTGTAGATGATGCGTCTGATTGAGCTTCCGGCTCTTTATTTTGAGGTGATGCAACATTACTTTGTCTGGAATTTATTAGTTGGTCATCAGTCCTGTACCCAAAATCACCTGTAATGTTCAGGACTCCTTTCAGGGCTGGATACAACCCTGCGGGAATCATTCCATCATCCTTTGGCTTTTCATAATTATTTTTGAGCTCAATGAGCTGCTGCTTTAAGTTCTTCCTGTATTTTTCACCTTCCTCCTTGAATAGTTGTAAAATGTTAAATTCTAATTCTCTTTTAGCTTGTCTTTTCTTACTTTTATTTTTTGCTTTGTAGTCGGTGATTCTCGCTTCCATTTGTTCCCAAAGGGATAAGTCAAAGCTCCCATTCTCCGGCCACGGTGATGGAAGTCCTTTTGTTCGCTTCTGCCATTTCTTGGAAATTTTAGGAATTTGATCAGCATATTCCGGGTTTTTTGAACCAACGATCACTGTCGGTATGTTACTCATTTTATATGTTTAAGCAGTTGTTTCACTTTTTGAAATTCAGTTTAAGTTTTTCTGTCAGTTGCAGTTTCCTTATTATTCAGCTTTTTATTTTTGAATTTAGTTAAAAATAAATTGATTATTTTAGTTATTTGTGCTTACTGTATTTGTTCCTTGTAGTATTGTTTGTTTATTGTTGCTAAATATAGCTAAATATGTTATGTACTCTTTAATAAATATAGCACTTTAGCAAGTTCCATGCAGTTATTCAACTCTATTTACAGTAAAATATACATTTAAGTAATGTTGAACATGGTTCAGTGTGACAGAAACAATGATTATTTTTATTAAAATCTGCGTTTTAGTTGAGTTAATTTAAAGCTTATGCTTTAAATTTCTTCTGTATTAGAACAAAATATAAGAGAGAGGAAAAAAAGAGAAAAACTTCACTGCTCAGCTGCAGTCTGAGATGCCCCAAAGGTGGGGGCTGGTTGTTGACGTAATAGGAAGTGGGCTGTCTTACTGCTATGAACTACAACTGGGCGTACACAGTCTCAGATCATGTAATATCCGGACCCGTGACGTGTGTTGAAACAAGAGAGGGAGGGACAGAAAAAATAGAAAACAATGAAAATGGGGGCGGAAAAGATGGCGGCAGCGTAAGTCACTCTATGCCGTGCTCTCAGTGCTAGCACTCTTATTCTGCAATTTTCCTGAGTGTACAAGCGCTCAGTCGAGTACGTTTCTACTTTGTAAGTTTACTTTACTCTCGGGAAGATGCCTAAAACAGCCCAAAAAAGAACTAGTTACCACAGC
This sequence comes from Xiphophorus maculatus, assembly GCF_002775205.1. Classification (NCBI taxonomy): domain Eukaryota; kingdom Metazoa; phylum Chordata; class Actinopteri; order Cyprinodontiformes; family Poeciliidae; genus Xiphophorus; species Xiphophorus maculatus. The sequence goes on along the minus strand of NW_019369756.1, from coordinate 38,012 downwards.
AAGTTGGAAAAAACCTGCACTGGTATTGATGAGAAAGACCACGACTATGTCGGTCCGGCTCTCCAACCGGAGATTGGTGAAGAGGATTTCCCGCCGCTCCCGGTAACTCCAAGTAAGCCTCCTGTTGCCAAGAAGCCTTTTCCAAATATGTTACGAACAAATAGCAACTCAAATCCTGATGATGCTATTGCTATGCTTGCTAACCTGATCAACACGAGAAGTGATGCTTTAGAAACAAAGCTGGGAAGTATGCTAGAAGAAATCAAAGATATTAAAATGAAAATTAACTCAGTGGAAAAACGAGTGGAGCTCAATGAAAAAGATACAACGTCCTGCTTAATCCGTGTTACTGAGATGGAGCGCTATGGTCGTCGTTGGAACCTCAGACTTCATGGAGTCGCTGAGACCGAGAAGGAGGATGTTCGGGAGGAGGTGTTGCGGGTGTGCCAGGAGATTCTTCCGAAGGATAAAGAAAGGCTTCAGATCTTCATTGATGTCGCTCATCGAGTTGGTAGGAAGGTCGCTGCCAACTCCCGCCCTCGTTCTATCATCATTCGCTTCATTGCGAGGAGATATCGTGATTCCATATGGAAAGCAGCTAAGGGAAATGACTTCCTGAAAACAAATGGTCTCCGTTTTACCGAAGACCTTTGTAAAGAAGACCGTGAATCCCGCCAGAAGCTTTGGCCATGTATCCAGAAGGCTCGTGAAGAGGGAAAATCTGCCTACTTCGTAGGAGGTCGTGGTTTTATCAACGGGGTGGAGATACCAGCAGTGTTTACTCCAATGCTAGAATAATTGCAAGTCTATTCTCATTGATGGGTCCACTATTTTGGAACTTTACCCTAGTTTGCAAACTGAGATCTGGAACTTTAATAAGGTACTGACTCACGGTGTTTATGTCGTCTATAAATACCTTCATTCATTAAGTTACTTTTTCTGTTGCTTATATGTTATCTCTTTCGCTTATTTCTCTTAATGCCAGGGGGTTGCGCAATATGTTAAAAAGAAAAGCATTATTCTTGTTTGCCAAAAATTTTAAATCTGATTTCTGTTTTTTTCAGGAATGTCACTCTACAGTTGATGATGTTACTTTTTGGAAATCCCAGTGGGGTAATTCTGTTTGGCTTTCTCATGGGTCTGAGCGCTCTGCAGGAGTCATGACTTTAAAACATAGATTTAATGGGAATATTATTTCTACTGAATGTGATTCGCTGGGTCACTTTATTTTTCAACTCTTTTTCTATGAAAATCGTCATTTCATTTGTGCCAATATTTATGGTTACAATAATAAAAGAGATAACGATAAGCTGTTTATCACAGCTGAAAAGATCCTTATAGAATCGTTAAAAAAATGGCCAAATGCTATAATTCTTATGGGAGGTGATTTCAACACTGTCCTGGATGGTAACCTTGATAAATGGCCTCCTGGTCGACCAAATGCCTCAAGCCCGACTATTAAAGATTTTATGGAAAAATTTAATCTAATTGACATTTGGAGAACTGAACATCCACATGACTATTTATTTACCTGGAGTAATAAGTCATTATCTCAACAATCTAGGATAGATTTCTGGCTGATCTCAGATTCAATAAAGAAAGAATCTGTGACTGTTAATACTTTACCTACTCCCCTTACGGACCATAAAGTTGTTGAAATAATTATAACACTCTCAGATGGTAAATATTCTAGTTATTCTCCTTCATACTGGAAATTGAATAATTCTTTATTAAACTATAAAGAGGTCACTATAAAGATAAACAAATTATTGAAATTCTTCTGGCATAAAGCTCAAGCAGATAATCTTTATGGTATTAATTGGGAACTTTTTAAATTTGAATCTGGAAAATTTCTAAGAAAATTTGGTAGTAACAAGGCTAAGACAAATAGAAATGAAGAAACCAAAATTGTAACGAGAATATTTGAACTCACTCAGTCGAATCCTTCTAATTTAAATGACTTCGAACTACAAGAGTTAACAGAATTACAACTTAAATTGGATCATTTTTACATTAATAAGAGTAAAGGTGCGTTTATTAGATCAAGGAGAAAATGGTTAGAAGAGGGAGAACAAAACACTCATTATTTTTTTAATCTAGAAAAACACAATTCAACCACTAATTCTATTACCAGTCTAAAGATTAACAATGTTGTTACAGATAACCTTGATGATATAGCTAGATATTGCAGTTCCTTTTATGAAACTCTTTATCTCTCCAACTTCTGTCAGGCCTCAGCTGATGCCCTGTTGACCAATTTATCAGTTAATCAAATTTCTAATAGTGAACGAGAATGCTGTGAAGAGTCAATCTCTTTACAAGAGATTATGGACGCCATCTCACATCTCAAAATGAACAAATCCCCTGGAATTGATGGCCTGAGTGCTGAGTTTTACAAACACTTTTTGTTCGACCTCGCTCCCTTTCTTTTGCAAGTTTTTAATTAAAGTATAGAAAACGGTTCGCTCCCTACAACCCTCACTCAGGGTTTAACCACTCTGATACCAAAACCAAGAAAAGACCCTTTACTTCTAGATAATTGGCGTCCCATTTGTCTTCTTAACAATGATTACAAAATTTTTGCTTTAGTTGTAGCTAAAAGATTAAAATCTGTCCTTCATTCAATTATCGATGAAACTCAATCCGGTTTTATGAAAAATAGGCATATCACAAATAATATAAGATTTGTTTTAGATATTTTAGATTATCCTGATCTTGTTTGTGATAATGGTTTTATTTTATTTCTAGACTTTTATAAAGCTTTTGATACGGTCGAACATGAGTTTATTTTTCAGAGTCTAAATAAATTTGGGTTTGGGAAATTCTTTACTTCTGTTGTTAAAACCTTATATCAAAACAGCAACAGCTCCATCAAATTAAGAAACGGCTCCTCTCCTAGATTCAACCTCTGCAGAGGAATCAGACAAGGCTGTCCCGTTTCCCCATATTTGTTCCTTTTAGTGGCTCAACTTCTGGCCGATCATATTAAAACTGGTCCTGTAAAAGGGTTCACTGTTGCTGATAGAGTGGTTACTTTAACACAACTGGCAGATGACACTACTTTATTTTTAAAAGACCAGAGCCAAATCTCTTTAGCTATTAAGGAGATTGGTACTTTCTCCAAAGCTTCAGGTCTTTCTCTTAACCTTAAAAAATGTGAGATAATGGCCATTAAGGACTGTTCTATAGCTTCAATTGAAGCTATACCAGTTAAGAATGAGGTTATTTATTTAGGTATAAACATCACGAAGGATCAAATAAAAAGAAGCTCCCTAAACTTTGACCCGCTAATTCAAAAGGCTAAAAAAAGACTTAATCAATGGTTAGTTAGAGATCTTTCTTTGCGTGGCCGTATTCTGCTTACAAAGGCTGAAGGCCTCTCCAGACTAATTTATGCTGCACAGTCATTAGACATTGACAAGAAAAATGAGAAGGAAATTGACAAACTGCTATTCAACTTCATATGGAAAAATAAGACTCACTATATTAAAAAATCTACTCTAATGAATTCATATGAAAACGGAGGACTTAACTGCTTATCTTTCTCTATCTTAAATAATACTTTTAAAATAAATTGGATCCGTAATTTTTTTAATTCTCCAGCGTCTTTCTGGAATACTATACCCTTTCATATTTTTTCCAAATTCGGTGGTCTAAAGTTCTTTCTAATTTGTAATTTTGATATAACAAAACTATCAATTAAACTCTCTAGTTTTCATCGGCAGGCCTTTTTATCATGGTTACTCATCTACAAGCATAACTTCTCTCCTCACCGATACCTTATTTGGAATAATAAGGACATTCTATATAAGAGGAAAACTATATTTTTTGATTCTTGGTTTAATAATAACATTGTTTTGGTTGACCAATTGTTCAACAGTGATGGTCTGTTGTTGACTTATGAAGAATTTCTCTGTAAGTTCAGTTTTCCTGTCTCTCCTGGAGAATATGCCAAAGTCTTTGGTGCCGTTTCTACAAAGATCTGTATGTTATTTCGGCAGAAGCCGAGAATCGTTTATCACTCTCCCATTTTATCTCCCATACATTCTCCTGTTGGCAAAATTTGTTTGAATCCTTTTCCTTGTAACAATAATAAGTCAATCAGATCCCTGTTTCTGAAGGACGTGACCTCTACTCCTGTGGTCGTTCATTATTGGAATCGCTTTCATATTACTGTGTCTTGGAAATTTATCTGGCTGCTCCCTAATCACTTTCTTCTCTCTAACAAGATAAAGGAAGTTTCTTTTAAACTCATTCACCGAATCTACCCCGTTAAAGTCTATTTAAAGAAATTCAGTTCTAACATTGATGTGAACTGTTCCTTCTGTGTTGTTTGCCCAGAATCAGTCACTCATTTGTTCTGGTTGTCCCTCATTCTAAAATATTTTGGCAACATTTTTGTAACTTTGTTGATTCCAAAATTTCAGCAGGCTTTCACTTATATTGGGAAAATGTCTTATTTGGATTTCAACAAAATGGAGGAATGAGTGTAAAGAGTCTCCTTATCAATTTACTAATTATTAAGGCTAAATTTCACCTACATAAATGCAAATTTTTGAAGAAAAAACCAAATATTTTAGTTTTTTTGATCGAACTTAAACATTATTTATCAACAATTCATTCCTCCACTAATCAAAAAGCAGAATCAACAATACGGGCTTGTAATCAACTTGGAATTTTGGATTATCTTTTAAGTTAATGCACTGTGACATCTGGCACACATATCACAATTTGTGCTATTTCCTTTATACATATTTATATTTATTGTCGTTTTCTTATCTTCTTGCTTTATTTTATGCTCCCCCTGGTAAATTATTGTTATTATCTTCCTGAGATTTGTTCACAGTACATTTGTATTGTTGTTTATTACAATAAATAAAGTTTAAAAAAAAAAAATAGAAAAGGCGGGAGGGGGCGAGACCGAAACAGAGGGGTAGGCAGGGAGAGGGAGAGAGAGAGAGCAGAGAGAGCAGAGAGAGAGAGAGAGAGAGAGAGCAGGTAGAGCAGAGAGGAGAGAGGGCGGGTAGAGCAGAGAGAGAGAGTAGAGCAGAGAGAGAGAGAGAGGGCGGGTAGAGCAGAGAGAGAAGGGCGGGTAGAGCAGAGAGAGAGAGAGAGAGGGCGGGTAGAGCAGAGAGAGAGAGAGGCGGGTAGAGCAGAGAGAGAGAGAGGGCAGGTAGAGCAGAGAGAGAGAGAGAGTAGAGTAGAGAGAGAGAGAGAGAGGGCGGGTAGAGCAGAGAGAGAGAGAGGGCGGGTAGAGCAGAGAGAGAGAGAGTAGAGCAGAGAGAGAGAGAGGGCAGGTAGAGCAGAGAGAGAGAGAGAGTAGAGTAGAGAGAGAGAGAGAGTAGAGAGAGAGAGAGAGAGAGAGAGAGAGAGAGAGAGAGAGAGGGAGAGAGAGAGAGGGTAGAAAGGGTGGGAGGAAATGTTCGTGTGCTTCTATTCCTGGCAATCCACCAAAAACGCCTTTCTTTCTCCCAGTGCGCTTTAAGTTTCTAAACAAGGCAGCAGCTATGGCTATATTTTCCTATCTATATTTCACAATTTACGAACAGTATAGAACAATTGCAGACAATATCAAAGACCAACTTTTAACTCTTAAGCAGAGCACAGTTAAGCTTTCAACGCTTCAACGCCACTTTGAAAGCAATCAGTCATTTAATAAGCCAATACATGCACATTTTAAAATTTACATTATATACAGAGCATGCCGTTGAATACTTACACAGCAGACACATACGCATTCATTCCCAATTATTCAGCATTCGTCTCAGCACTTTCATTCCTTTTATTTTCTTCCACATATTGCTATTCCCTCCACTTTCCGTGAATTTTTCTCTCTCCCCGGGGATTCTAATAAAATATAACTTATAAACTATTATATTTATAAAAATATAAATTTAGTTGGCTACTGATTTAACTAGCCATTGGTCAATTTTAATGCATCGACCGATCTGCACCAGAATTTTTGACAGTCGTCAGGGAATGCTGCCGAACGCATTAATGCGTATCGCCCGGTGGACGGGCGGGGAAAAGGCGCAACAGCTTCGAAGGCGCCTGGCTGGTGCTGGAAACTGCGGCAGAGCTTCTGCGGTGGCGAGCGGGTTGCGGCTCTGGAAACCGTGCAAGAGCTTCTGCGGTGGCTGGAACCCCGCGGTGGCCAATAGGCCGAAGCGGCGCTGAGCTGCGAGAGCCGCTCCAGGCTGCTTGCAGCTTTAATTTCACTTATAACCTGACATTTTTTCCCTTATTATCAGTGAAATAATCTGCCAGTGTAATCAGTACTTTTTCATTAATATTAAGGATTTATTGAGCTAAAATAAGCTCTTCAACGTTGCTAAAAAGTTACTTGCAATATTAAAATATCCAGTGTTGTATAGTAACGAAGTAAAAATACTTCACTACTTTACTTAAGTATATTTTGGAGTACTTCATACTTTCCTGCAGTATGAAAATTTTTGATGACTTTCACTTTTACTTCACTATATTTCCGAACTTAATTGCGTACTTTTACTCCGATACATTTTCAATGTGTGGTTTAGTTACTCGTTACAAAAAAGCGCGAGAGAGAAACGAAGTGTTTTGACCCCACCTACTGATTAGCAAGTAGCAAGTAGGCTACCGAACAAAGTCGGTAGAACTACCTGCCTGGGCTTGTTCATCACCTCCAATAGGATACACCTGTTTCGCTTCTCCCATTGTTGGGGAAATCAGAAATCAGAAAACCTTACACCGGGTGGGAGGGACGAACAGAGAAGAGTGCTGCCCACTGACGCGGCTCAGGGATTACGTGACACGCAGCGCCGTGCCCTATAATGCACTGTAAGCTATGTAATGTGTTTTGAGGCAATTGACCAAAATCCCGGACAATTTTTAAATTCCCCCCGGACATCTTTTTAGGTCTGAAAAGTAGGACATGTCCGGGAAAAAGAGGACGTCTGGTCACCCTAGTTCAACGGGGGACAGAAGCCATAGCGATAGCAATTTAGACTCAATTTAACGAATATAGGAAAGGCATGCAAGTTCAAAACCACAAACCATTAACATGTGCTACTCTTTAAAACTGGAACAATTTATTAGCAGGTTTAATTTTGCCTGCACTTGGTTGGGTACATTATTTTAAGTGTATTTGACAAGTTTACCAAAATATAAAAAATGTCATTCAAACTGCATTTGCTTTGTTTTACTTTTTACTTGTACTTTTCATTACATTACTTGAGTACATCCATTTTTACAGTAATTTCCATACTTAAGTACAAGAAGTTTCAGATACTTTAAGACTTTTACTCAAGTAACATTTCAGTCAGTGACTTCGACTTTTACCAAAGTCGTATTTTGGAGAGGTACTTGTACTTTTACTTGACTCTGAGATTTCAGTACTTTATACAACACTGAAAATATCTGCACTAGAAGCTGCACAAGAACAATAAGTAATATTTTCTGTTTTGAATCAGTTAAAATCAGTGACGTGCGGTGAGGTTCATAGCTGGTGAGGCACTGACGTCATCAGAATCAGATTTGCAAATAGATGCATAGATTGACAGCAGTTTACAGGTTATGTTTCACTTCTGCATCCTTACACATACAAACTGTAGCTCACAAAACACACATTTCCTTAAAAAACAAAACAAAATAAATGTTATTACTGTCTTACCTGCTTCGATTGAAAGTCCACTTGAGAAAACTTTTTTAGTGTTGTAATGTAGTCATCCATGTCGAAAGTCGGGATAAGCGAGAGGAAAAAAATCACTATCTCTATTATAATCTATCGCTGCACTTGACTTGCTTCCCGAATCGTTTAGCCTAGCTCGCTGTCACTTACTCGGCAGTTGAGGAGTGAACAAGACGAACGTCTGGGATCTTGAGCGCCCCCTGCCATGAGGCAAGAGAACTGCCTGCCTCACCTCGAACCTGTTCTCTGCCGTTTATAATCGCTCATTACACGAAACACGTTACACAAACACAGTTGGTGACAAAAAGCACTGTACATTATATACATAAGCTAAATTATTGGAAATAAGTTCACATATTAAATTTGTTTAAACCATTTTATTGACGCCGTACAGCAACATGCTCTCTCCGCTTAGCAGCCAGCGCAGAGCCAGGGGTTGCGCAATCCAAGGTGAGGCAGAGCTCGCTGCTGCCTCACCGGCATCGCTTCCAAGCATTTGAATGGGAAAACAAGAAAATTCAGCCATTTTGAACAAATAAAAATCGAAATTGGTGAAGCTACATGAAAAATAAATATTTTTTAGTACAAACCACCGGATGAATATAACAATTTAAATTACTTTATGATTATATATTTTCTTTCTTTCCATGATGGCTGGTGAGGCACTGCCTCACCTGCCTCCCCTGACCGCACGTCACTGGTTAAAATCCATAAACAAAAATGTTTCCTTTAGTCAGAACCTCAACAAAAATCTAATAATTATTTCCTATAAACTAGTCAGAACTCTTCTTTTTTATTATTTCTGATTAAAATAAAGCCATTTTTGTATCTTTTTCTCTTAGTATCCACTGAAATACATGCATACATCACTAATCCATCCATAAATCTTCTCAGCCTGATGTTGTTGTGTAGCAGGTTTGGCTGCAGAGTTACCTCTGCTGTGTGTTTGCATTCCCCGGACCAGTTCTGCTCACCTGAAACTGTAGCAATACTACTGATGTAAAAAGAGAATTTTTTTGTGTTGCTGTGATTTCAAACTTCACCCGTCATATTCTGAAACTCAAGTGAATAACTCACAGTTGTCTTTCATCTTTTTTTTTTTTGGGAGGTGAGGGAATTTATCACGTAAGCACTGCATTGATGTTGCTTCTTGAGAAGTCACAGGACTCTTGTGAAAAAACTGCAGAAGGCTGCAGGGGATGTTGGTAAGAGACGCCTCCTTCATTGAAACTGTATTATCATTATCCCAAACATGACCAGAGGATGTGTTCGCAGAGACCTTGTGACAGAGAGCTTTTGAAGCTGCTTACCTTGACAAATCATCGTGTAATCGCTTTGCAACGTGCAAAATCAGGGATTTTATTTCCAGAATAAAAGTTCTAGGAAGAAAACTGGTCATAAAAAAATAGGACATTCTACAGCAGGCCTTTGTTGTATGCATACAAAAAATAGAATATGTTATTCATTGCACAGAGTATTGCGTACTTTACTCATGTAATGAAAGCAAAAACACAAAATATTACCAAGTATTTTTGGTCTAGCTTCTAGTGCAAATATTTCAGTACACTTGAATTAAGACAAAACTACCTTACAAGTAACTTTTCAACAAGTAGATAATTTATTAATACTAATAAAATATATAGACTTGCTCCTCTGGCAGATTATTCCACTTATAACAAGATATTTTCCATGTAATAAGTGAAATAATCTGATACTTTTTGTCAATATTAAGGAATTATTAACTTAAAGCAAGCTCCTGTTTCTTGCTGAAAACTTACTTGTAAGTTAGTTTTCTTATTTTGACATTCTGATGTTTATTCTTTGTTCTTTTTACAATTCAGACCACATATTTATATATTTTCCAAATAAAAATACATTTTTTTTCCTTTTTGTCTTGCTTTGTGGGTTTGTCTGTGCATACACTCACCTTTTACGACAGATGGCGCCCTACTCACCTGACTGGAGTGTGTGTGTAGACAGTCATCAAGCACACCTGAACCTGATCAACTCATCAGCGGCCTGTACTAAAGGAGGCTTCTGCCAGTCCTTCAGCGCCCGAGTGTTAGCCAGTAACGGTACCTCTGAGCCTCCTAGACTCTAGGAGGCTCAGAGGTACAGTGTGTGTACTGTTTATTAGTTTCTCGTGTCAAACTTCACCTAGAGCTTGCCTCTGATCTTTCCTCATTGTTCTGAAGCCTTTAGTAACTTTCCCTGTTGTTTTTGCCTTCAGGTTTTTTCCTGGTGAAGCCCGGAGAAGCCTTTACAGATCCTGTCTGTTTCTCTGGTCGAGATTCCCCTCGTGACGCCGTGGGTCTTACCCACTGGTTGCCCGAGTTCCCAGACTGACCTCCTCCGTCTGACTACAAGTTAGCCCGAGCCTACCTGTCCGCCCTCCGACGCAGTCCTCTGTTTCCCTCCTGGACACCAGCCGTCAAGCACCGGACCACCTGGACCCCTTAAGAGACTAAGACTAGGAACCTTTCAGTAAACTCTCCTAGACCTCGTACCCTCGAACCACAAGTAATATAATTTTATAATTGAATTTGATACTTACTTTAATCAGCGGGTCAATTCAAATTGACCCGCTGATTAAAATCAATATAAATGAGTCATACAGAAAGTATTTATGTTTTCCTCCATTTCTGCTGAGTGTCACTCAGTGTGGGTGGAGTTTGTCCACGGGAACAGAAAAGATTTCCATCAAAAGTTGTGTGAACACTTTCTGCTTTCTCGCAGTTTCCTACTGAAGTAAGGAGAATAGTGAGAAAGTGGGCTTGTGTGTGTGTGTGTGCAGAAGTTTTATAATTTCTTGCTAATAAATTGCACTAAACACACTTTTCTTTTTAATTTGTGTTGATATTAGCAGGTTGCGACTTCAGCAGATTCTCATTTTTCTTGATGGAACGGCTGTTTCGCACTTTATTAGCCCAAACTTATTGGAAATCTTTCTGCTAACCAACCATGTCTGCAGAGACAAACAGATTCTCTTCTGCCCTCTAGTGGCAGCAGACAGGTAGCGCTGTTAAAAACAGGTTTCTTCTATTTTTGCTTTTTATTCCAGGAAATCAAACTAATCTTAATACCAAACAACAATAAATACAAAAAGCAATGCTAAATATATTATTTCATGCTTATTTATATCCTTCTCACTGCTGCTGGTGACAACTGGGAATACATTTTTCCATTGTTGGGAATTTCTTAAACTGATAGACGCCACAGTTCAAAAAAATTTGCTGTCTAGTTTCCAGTATGAATATCTTAATTTACTTGAAATAAGACAAAATGTATTTACAAGTAACTTTTCAGCAAGATAAAGAGCTTGTTTTAAGTCAATAATTCCTTAATATTGATGAAAAAGAACAAGTTTCTCTGGCAGATTATTTAATTTAAAATATGGGAAATATGTCTTGTCAAAAGTTTTATAATCTGCCAGTGAAACTAGAACTTTTTCACCAATATTTAGGAATTATTGATGTAAAATAAGCTCTTCAATCTTGCTAAAAAGTTACTTGTAATATTAAAATATTTGCACTAGAAGCTGCACAAGAACAATAAGTAATATTTTCTGTTTTGAATCAGTTAAAATCAATAAACAAAAATGTTTCCTTTAGTCAGAACCTCAACAAAAATCTAATAATTATTTCCTATAAACTAGTCAGAACTCTTCTTTTTTATTATTTCTGATTAAAATAAAGCCATTTTTGTATCTTTTTCTCTTAGTATCCACTGAAACACATGCATACATCACTAATCCATCCATAAATCTTCTCAGCCTGATGTTGTTGTGCAGCAGGTTCGGCTGCAGATCTACCTCTGCTGTGTGTTTGCATTCCCCGGACCAGTTCTGCTCACCTGAAACTGTAGCAATACTACTGATGTAAAAAGAGAATTTTTTTGTGTTGCTGTGATTTCAAACTTCACCCGTCATATTCTGAAACTCAAGTGAATAACTCACAGTTGTCTTTCAAAGTTTTTCATCTTTTTTTGGGAGGTGAGGGAATTTATCACGTAAGCACTGCATTGATGTTGCTTCTTGAGAAGTCACAGGACTCTTGTGAAAAAACTGCAGAAGGCTGCAGGGGATGTTGGTAAGAGACGCCTCCTTCATTGAAACTGTATTATCATTATCCCAAACATGACCAGAGGATGTGTTCGCAGAGACCTTGTGACAGAGAGCTTTTGAAGCTGCTTACCTTGACAAATCATCGTGTAATCGCTTTGCAACGTGCAAAATCAGGGATTTTATTTCCAGAATAAAAGTTCTAGGAAGAAAACTGGTCATAAAAAAATAGGACATTCTACAGCAGGCCTTTGTTGTATGCATACAAAAAATAGAATATGTTATTCATTGCACAGAGTATTGCGTACTTTACTCATGTAATGAAAGCAAAAACACAAAATATTACCAAGTATTTTTGGTCTAGCTTCTAGTGCAAATATTTCAGTACACTTGAATTAAGACAAAACTAACTTACAAGTAACTTTTCAACAAGTAGATAATTTATTAATACTAATAAAATATATAGACTTGCTCCTCTGGCAGATTATTCCACTTATAACAAGATATTTTCCATGTAATAAGTGAAATAATCTGATACTTTTTGTCAATATTAAGGAATTATTAACTTAAAGCAAGCTCCTGTTTCTTGCTGAAAACTTACTTGTAAGTTAGTTTTCTTATTTTGACATTCTGATGTTTATTCTTTGTTCTTTTTACAATTCAGACCACATATTTATATATTTTCCAAATAAAAATACATTTTTTTCCTTTTTGTCTTGCTTTGTGGGTTTGTCTGTGCATACACTCACCTTTTACGACAGATGGCGCCCTACTCACCTGACTGGAGTGTGTGTGTAGACAGTCATCAAGCACACCTGAACCTGATCAACTCATCAGCGGCGTGTACTAAAGGAGGCTTCTGCCAGTCCTTCAGCGCCCGAGTGTTAGCCAGTAACGGTACCTCTGAGCCTCCTAGACTCTAGGAGGCTCAGAGGTACAGTGTGTGTACTGTTTATTAGTTTCTCGTGTCAAACTTCACCTAGAGCTTGCCTCTGATCTTTCCTCATTGTTCTGAAGCCTTTAGTAACTTTCCCTGTTGTTTTTGCCTTCAGGTTTTTTCCTGGTGAAGCCCGGAGAAGCCTTTACAGATCCTGTCTGTTTCTCTGGTCGAGATTCCCCTCGTGACGCCGTGGGTCTTACCCACTGGTTGCCCGAGTTCCCAGACTGACCTCCTCCGTCTGACTACAAGGTAGCCCGAGCCTACCTGTCCGCCCTCCGACGCAGTCCTCTGTTTCCCTCCTGGACACCACCCGTCAAGCACCGGACCACCTGGACCCCTTAAGAGACTAAGACTAGGAACCTTTCAGTAAACTCTCCTAGACCTCGTACCCTCGAACCACAAGTAATATAATTTTATAATTGAATTTGATACTTACTTTAATCAGCGGGTCAATTCAAATTGACCCGCTGATTAAAATCAATATAAATGAGTCATACAGAAAGTATTTATGTTTTCCTCCATTTCTGCTGAGTGTCACTCAGTGTGGGTGGAGTTTGTCCACGGGAACAGAAAAGATTTCCATCAAAAGTTGTGTGAACACTTTCTGCTTTCTCGCAGTTTCCTACTGAAGTAAGGAGAATAGTGAGAAAGTGGGCTTGTGTGTGTGTGTGTGCAGAAGTTTTATAATTTCTTGCTAATAAATTGCACTAAACACACTTTTCTTTTTAATTTGTGTTGATATTAGCAGGTTGCGACTTCAGCAGATTCTCATTTTTCTTGATGGAACGGCTGTTTCGCACTTTATTAGCCCAAACTTATTGGAAATCTTTCTGCTAACCAACCATGTCTGCAGAGAAAAACAGATTCTCTTCTGCCCTCTAGTGGCAGCAGACAGGTAGCGCTGTTAAAAACAGGTTTCTTCTATTTTTGCTTTTTATTCCAGGAAATCAAACTAATCTTAATACCAAACAACAATAAATACAAAAAGCAATGCTAAATATATTATTTCATGCTTATTTATATCCTTCTCACTGCTGCTGGTGACAACTGGGAATACATTTTTCCATTGTTGGGAATTTCTTAAACTGATAGACGCCACAGTTCAAAAAAATTTGCTGTCTAGTTTCCAGTATGAATATCTTAATTTACTTGAAATAAGACAAAATGTATTTACAAGTAACTTTTCAGCAAGATAAAGAGCTTGTTTTAAGTCAATAATTCCTTAATATTGATGAAAAAGAACAAGTTTCTCTGGCAGATTATTTAATTTAAAATATGGGAAATATGTCTTGTCAAAAGTTTTATAATCTGCCAGTGAAACTAGAACTTTTTCACCAATATTTAGGAATTATTGATGTAAAATAAGCTCTTCAATCTTGCTAAAAAGTTACTTGTAATATTAAAATATTTGCACTAGAAGCTGCACAAGAACAATAAGTAATATTTTCTGTTTTGAATCAGTTAAAATCAATAAACAAAAATGTTTCCTTTAGTCAGAACCTCAACAAAAATCTAATAATTATTTCCTATAAACTAGTCAGAACTCTTCTTTTTTATTATTTCTGATTAAAATAAAGCCATTTTTGTATCTTTTTCTCTTAGTATCCACTGAAACACATGCATACATCACTAATCCATCCATAAATCTTCTCAGCCTGATGTTGTTGTGCAGCAGGTTCGGCTGCAGATCTACCTCTGCTGTGTGTTTGCATTCCCCGGACCAGTTCTGCTCACCTGAAACTGTAGCAATACTACTGATGTAAAAAGAGAATTTTTTTGTGTTGCTGTGATTTCAAACTTCATCCGTCATATTCTGAAACTCAAGTGAATAACTCACAGTTGTCTTTCAAAGTTTTTCATCTTTTTTTGGGAGGTGAGGGAATTTATCACGTAAGCACTGCATTGATGTTGCTTCTTGAGAAGTCACAGGACTCTTGTAATAAATCTGCAGAAGGCTGCAGGGGATGTTGGTAAGAGACGCCTCCTTCATTGAAACTGTATTATCATTATCCCAAACATGACCAGAGGATGTGTTCACAGAGACCTTGTGACAGAGAGCTTTTGAAGCTGCTTACCTTGACAAATCATCGTGTAATCGCTTTGCAACGTGCAAAATCAGGGATTTTATTTCCAGAATAAAAGTTCTAGGAAGAAAACTGGTCATAAAAAAATAGGACATTCTACAGCAGGCCTTTGTTGTATGCATACAAAAAATAGAATATGTTATTCATTGCACAGAGTATTGCGTACTTTACTCATGTAATGAAAGCAAAAACACAAAATATTACCAAGTATTTTTGGTTTAGCTTCTAGTGCAAATATTTCAGTACACTTGAATTAAGACAAAACTAACTTACAAGTAAGTTTTCAACAAGTAGATAATTTATTAATACTAATAAAATATATAGACTTGCTCCTCTGGCAGATTATTCCACTTATAACAAGATATTTTCCATGTAATAAGTGAAATAATCTGATACTTTTTGTCAATATTAAGGAATTATTAACTTAAAACAAGCTCCTGTTTCTTGCTGAAAACTTACTTGTAAGTTAGTTTTCTTATTTTGACATTCTGATGTTTATTCTTTGTTCTTTTTACAATTCAGACCACATATTTATATATTTTCCAAATAAAAATACATTTTTTTTCCTTTTTGTCTTGCTTTGTGGGTTTGTCTGTGCATACACTCACCTTTTACGACAGATGGCGCCCTACTCACCTGACTGGAGTGTGTGTGTAGACAGTCATCAAGCACACCTGAACCTGATCAACTCATCAGCGGCGTGTACTAAAGGAGGCTTCTGCCAGTCCTTCAGCGCCCGAGTGTTAGCCAGTAACGGTACCTCTGAGCCTCCTAGACTCTAGGAGGCTCAGAGGTACAGTGTGTGTGTACTGTTTATTAGTTTCTCGTGTCAAACTTCACCTAGAGGCAAGCTCTAGGACCTAGACCTTGCCTCTGATCTTTCCTCGTTGTTCTGAAGCCTTTAGTAACTTTCCCTGTTGTTTTTGCCTTCAGGTTTTTTCCTGGTGAAGCCCGGAGAAGCCTTTACAGATCCTGTCTGTTTCTCTGGTCGAGATTCCCCTCGTGACGCCGTGGGTCTTACCCACTGGTTGCCCGAGTTCCCAGACTGACCTCCTCCGTCTGACTACAAGTTAGCCCGAGCCTACCTGTCCGCCCTCCGACGCAATCCTCTGTTTCCCTCCTGGACACCACCCGTCAAGCACCGGACCACCTGGACCCCTTAAGAGACTAAGACTAGGAACCTTTCAGTAAACTCTCCTAGACCTCGTACCCTCGAACTACAAGTAATATAATTTTATAATTGAATTTGATACTTACTTTAATCAGCGGGTCAATTCAAATTGACCCGCTGATTAAAATCAATATAAATGAGTCATACAGAAAGTATTTATGTTTTCCTCCATTTCTGCTGAGTGTCACTCAGTGTGGGTGGAGTTTGTCCACGGGAACAGAAAAGATTTCCATCAAAAGTTGTGTGAACACTTTCTGCTTTCTCGCAGTTTCCTACTGAAGTAAGGAGAATGGTGAGAAAGTGGGCTTGTGTGTGTGTGTGTGCAGAAGTTTTATAATTTCTTGCTAATAAATTGCACTAAACACATTTTTCTTTTTAATTTGTGTTGATATTAGCAGGTTGCGACTTCAGCAGATTCTCATTTTTCTTGATGGAACGGCTGTTTCGCACTTTATTAGCCCAAACTTATTGGAAATCTTTCTGCTAACCAACCATGTCTGCAGAGACAAACAGATTCTCTTCTGCCCTCTAGTGGCAGCAGACAGGTAGCGCTGTTAAAAACAGGTTTTTTTTCTATTTTTGCTTTTTATTCCAGAAAATCAAACTAATCTTAATACCAGACAACAATAAATACAAAAAGCAATGCTAAATATATTATTTCATGCTTATTTATATCCTTCTCACTGCTGCTGGTGACAACTGGGAATACATTTTTCCATTGTTGGGAATTTCTTAAACTGATAGACGCCACAGTTCAAAAAATTTGTTGTCTAGTTTCCAGTATGAATATCTTAATTTACTTGAAATAAGACAAAATGTATTTACAAGTAACTTTTCAGCAAGATAAAGAGCTTGTTTTAAATCAATAATTCCTTAATATTGATGAAAAAGGACAAGTTTCTCTGGCAGATTATTTAATTTAAAATATGGGAAATATGTCTTGTCAAAAGTTTTATAATCTGCCAGTGAAACTAGAACTTTTTCACCAATATTTAGGAATTATTGATGTAAAATAAGCTCTTGATCTTGCTGAAAAGTTACTTGTAAATAAAATTTTGTCATATTTCAACTGTACTGAGATATTTGAGTTGATTCTATGTTGCATTGTGTTTCTGTGTTTGATATGATGTAAAGCACTTTGAAATGCCTTCCTGCTGAAATGTGCTATACAAATAAAATTTGATTGACTTGCACTATAAACTTGACGAAAATACTTGGCAAGATTTTGTGTTTTTGCAGTGCAGTGATCGGTTTCTCACCTGTTGTTTGGGGCATGATGCGGCGGTTTTTCAGGTTCTATTTAAATAACTTTCTTGACTGAATAACATCTGGGTGTTGCTGCTTTTCCAAAAAACGTAGCAAGTTGTAGTTAATTCATAATTTAAGAAAGTAATTTTAATACCTTTCCTGTCGTTGTACTTGAAAACAGCTCTTTTTATTTACCCAAGTTACGATGAACTGAGAAAAACATGTTTCTGTCACTTTCGGTCTGTTGTGGAAATCTCCTGCAATCTTGTAATTTCCATAAGTGCTTTTCCTGCTTAAGATTGATGTGCACGCATGTAGACAGCATGAAAAATAGACGTGTTCATTGTTGACAAGATGCAGGACAAGAGAAGGTGATTTCCTTTTCATGTCTACAGCAGGCATGAATCCTGCATGAGGCGCTTTACAGAGTGAGAGCAGAAGAAGACGTAAAAACGTGGCGCTGATCTCAGATTCACTGTGGTGAGTTTCTGATGTCACAGATGGACGTTTTGATTCATCCGCCTGCTGTAGATTCAGTAGAAACAGCACAGCTCTACTCTTTTTAGGCTGTTTAGGAATAATAAAGCAGCAGATGCTAAAGTAGTTCCTCCTGAGTGCCATCTTGTTGGAGGAAAAGCAATAAGTGCGGAAGCAGCCCACTCCACTCAATGCCACCTGAATAAGTGATGCTGCAGAAGGACTCTGAAGTGGAAACAGACAGGAAGCTGCCATTCTGTTACCGAAAACAAGCCAGTGAACTCATCATCAATAAGTTGGTGGAAAAACTCTGCTTTTTCACATTTCAGCTGCTCCAGTATGAAATATTTCCAGGAAAGACACTAAGTCAGGGCATACAGTACCAGATTTATTCTTTTTATTAGTTTTTTTTTTAGCTTTTCTGTCCCACACAAAATCTCACCAAGCACTTTTTGATAGTTTCTACTGCAAATATCTCAGTACACTTGAAATAAGACAAAACTAACTTTTAGATAATCTTTCAACAAGATAAAGGATCTTAATTTAAGTCAATCATGTATTAATATTGACAAATAAATTACTAGTTGCATTGGCAGATTGTTTTACTTATAACACATGAAAATTATCTTGTTAGAAATAAATTTATCTGCCAATGGAACTAGAGCAATATTTAAAATCCTGCCAATGTCAACAGCATAAAGTGTAAACTTAAAAAGTGTGGTGGAAGAATGAAAACAGCTCAATCTTTCTTGTATATTTTTTAAAACGTGTCTCAAATTAATTAACACAACCTCAATATGCTTCATGTTTAAAAAATAAACTACATTTACTTGTAAAAGTTGGTTTATTTACAGAAACGGAGCTGTGCAGTTCTGATCTCATCCACCAGATGGAGCTCTATTTCCACATGAGTACAGTTTCATCTGAGACCATAACAGATTAACATTTTCACAAATGTTTGACTGAAATCAAATGGAAAGAAGTGAAGAAATGTTTTATTTTCTGTTAAATGTTGAACAAGAATTCAACTAAATTAAAACATTTTACTTTTAGCAACTCAGAGGAAATAGCATTTTACCTTTAAATAGGTTAGAAAATAGAATTTTTTCTTTGATTGTTTACCTTGAAATATTCATAACTGGTATACTTGAGTGTAAGACTAATCAGGAACCCTGCAGCCTAATGAGCTGATCCCAAACAGCAGAGGTCCCTGAACGCATCGCCAGCCCGTCCTGAGGTGTGTCAGGTTAACGCCACAGCGGTCAGCGTGTGGGCGGGCGGCGTGTAGGAAGCTTCTGAAGGCATCATCACAACATCTACGTCTTGGTTTTTAAAGAAATAAGAAGCTAAAAACTCTCCCAGCTCACCTAAAAAATCTATTCACCACTCAAGTTCTAACCCTAACCCTTCTAAAAACAAACAAGGCACTTAAAAAACCTACCCAGCTGTTTTTTGCCAATAAGTTCATGTCTTTTGGTGCCTTGAAAATGAGCCAATTTAAAACCTCACAATTTTTAAGACACACTCAATTGGCGCTGTGCCGTTGCCTAGCAACCCCAGCTAAGCCCAGCCACTTTAACTCGGCTTTGGTTGTTAGCTACATTTTTCTTTTTAAAAGTAACTTTTCAGCAGGAATTTGAGCTCATTTTAAGTAAATAATTCCTTAACATTGATGAAAAAGTACTATTATTATCAGTGACGTGCGGTGAGGTTCATAGCTGGTGAGGCACTGACGTCATCAGAATCAGATTTGCAAATAGATGCATAGATTGACAGCAGTTTACAGGTTATGTTTCACTTCTGCATCCTTACACATACAAACTGTAGCTCACAAAACACACATTTCCTTAAAAAACAAAACAAAATAAATGTTATTACTGTCTTACCTTTACTTATAAATGAAGTCCATGCGGCGCTCCTTCTGCACAAAAACATCCGTTACTTTGCGATAGAAGTCCTCCTTATCTTCCTTCAGTTTTAAAAGTCTCTCTGTCTCAATGGAGATCAATCTATCGCTGCACTTGACTTGCTTCCCGAATCGTTTAGCCTAGCTCGCTGTCACTTACTCGGCAGTTGAGGAGTGAACAAGACGAACGTCTGGGATCTTTAGCGCCCCCTGCCATGAGGCAAGAGAACTGCCTGCCTCACCTCGAACCTGTTCTCTGCCGTTTATAATCGCTCATTACACGAAACACGTTACACAAACACAGTTGGTGACAAAAAGCACTGTACATTATATACATAAGCTAAATTATTGGAAATAAGTTCACATATTAAATTTGTTTAAACCATTTTATTGACGCCGTACAGCAACATGCTCTCTCCGCTTAGCAGCCAGCGCAGAGCCAGGGGTTGCGCAATCCAAGGTGAGGCAGAGCTCGCTGCTGCCTCACCGGCATCGCTTCCAAGCATTTGAATGGGAAAATAAGAAAATTCAGCGATTTTGAACAAATAAAAATCGAAATTGGTGAAGCTACATGAAAAATAAATATTTTTTAGTACAAACCACCGGATGAATATAACAATTTAAATTACTTTATGATTATATATTTTCTTTCTTTCCATGATGGCTGGTGAGGCACTGCCTCACCTGCCTCCCCTGACCGCACGTCACTGATTATTATTTCAAACAATATGAAATTATTTCCACATAAGTGAAATCATCGGCCAGTGAAACTAAATTCTCATCAATATTAAGGAATTATTGACTTAAAAAAACTCCTACACATAGTAGAAAGTTACTTTTAAGTTAGTTTTGTATTATTTCCAGTGCATTAAGGCATTTTCACCAAATATACCTGTAGTGTTCTCATCAAAAGTGTAACAACTCCGACTAAACACCAAGGTAAACCACAGCAAATTGATGAGAGGGAGACGTGTAGCAAGATTGAACATTTACTGTCGACTTCCACGTATCATAAGCTGGGTGAAAACTGTAAACAGAACAAACAATACAAACTTAGTTATGTGTCCGAAGAAACTTACAGTACATACATAAACTCTGCAGTTATATGCAATCCACTATGCATGGTTAAACAAGAATATCCGCCGCCATAACTAAACATTAACATCTTCGTAATATAATATCTGATACATCTTACACAACATGTATGTTATCAGAAAATAACACTTACAGCATTGCTTCGCCTTAATTTCTCGCGGATGGCACAGGATTAAATGCTGAAGACACAACACATTCAGCCATGCTTGCTGCAGCTCACGGAGAAAACCGGAAATTACCAAACAGGAAGTCCGTGGCAGACAACACAGTAATTCTTCAAAATAAAAGCCTTCGCACTTATTGCGATTACAAATAACTTACAATGGCATTAACACAATATCCATAAACTATTCAAGAAAAATGCTGTCAAAGCAGCACAATACCATAAAGTAAACTTCTAACTTCAAAACAGTTGACACAATTTAAGCAAAACTTTTGAGTCAAACAAAGTCAATATGTCTAAAAATAACTCATCATTACTGTGACCCTGGAAGCCAGAGAGCCTCTGTCCTCACTCACAACATGCACACTTCACACTTCATTTGTTTTAATTTTGCCTTTTGGATATTTGTCTATATCTCATTAAATCAGACACAGAGACAGTCACACTTATTAAACTGCTTATCCGTCTCCTGATAATGGACGAGAGGAAGGGCGGAAAGCAGACCAGAATGACTAAATTAAACTCTTGACTCTTTATAATGTTAAAGGCACTTTGTTAAAAACAGAGAAATTTACAACCAGGGGGAAAATGTTAATGGCTAATTAGAGCTTTAAAAGGCCGTGTTACATTTACCATGAAACAGTTCTTCAGTTTTGAAAAGCTTTCTGTCGTCTACTTTACCTTCATTTGGAAATAACAGGAACAAAGATCAGAATGAGAGCAAATGGAAATTTTATTGAATGTAACCTTCACTTTTTTGGGTTCTAAAGTTTTGCTAACAATCCAGCAGCTTTTGTTAGACTGCGGTTCATTGTGTTGATTTCTGTGTCTGACTGGGAAAAAAAGCATTTGCAGACAACAGATTTCTGCTTTGGGAACAAAATGTTTTGCTGTTCTGTCGAGTCGACCTCCTGCAGAACTTTCTTATTGAAAATCATATTGAGATAAATAAGACAAAACTAGCTTTTAAGTAACTGTTCAGCAATATTTAGGGGTTTATTTTAAGTAAATAATTCCTTAATATTGATGAGAAAGTTTGTGGTTCCTTTAGCAGATAAGTTTACTTATAACAAGACATTTTCCCATGTTATGAGTGAAATAATCTGCCAATAGAACTAGTATTTTTTTAAATTAATATTAATGAATTACTGACTTAAAACAAGCTCCTATTTCTTGCTGAAAAGTTTCTTAAAAGTTTGTTTTGTCGTACTTCAAATGTAGTAAGAAATTGGGACTAGAAATTAGCCTGAAAATAGTTTTTAACGTTTTGTATTTTTGCAGTGTGAAGTCAGTTGTTGTATTCTGAGACAGTTTATTTACAAACAGACGACATATAAAACAATCACCAGTTTGTCCAGGAGTTAATGTAGCAGCAAATTCACTGTAATATCAAAACAAAGATGCGACAATTTGAAAAACGGACCTCAAAAAGACTGAAAAAGTTACCAGGAGGAAGACTTTTCTCACAATTTTAGCTTTTGAAAAGCTACATCAAAATAATACATCTCGAAAAATGTCCTTTTAGACCAAATTATATGCTCAGCACTATGTTTGGAGAAAACCAAATGTAGCATATTAGCAAAAATGTTGTAGCAAATGTCAAGCATGAGAGTGGAGGAGTGATGATGTGGGCTTTGTTTGCAGCTTGCACTCATTGGTTTTTATGCCAGTATATATAAATATAAGGTCAAATGTGAAGGTGTCTATGTGTGAACTGAAGCTTAGAACAAACTGGGTCATCAAACAGAGTGACAAACATTCAACCGAATGACTTAAAATGAAAACAATCGATGTGTTGTGATAAAAACCTGAAGACTAATATGCATTGTGATTTTACAAGCTGTTAAGTCTTGGAGTTAACTTGGTTTTTAGGAAATCCATTTTGTTCTGCTTTTAATTAACAGAACAATAAACTCATGAAGATTATTTTTGTAGCACAAAAACAAATGTGAAAGTGTCCCAATTTCCAGCTGATTTAATGATGTTCTTGTTATTCTGACAGAAACTCGTAAGGTTATTGTTACGACCCGGCTCGTGAGCCGCAACAAAAAAGCCAGAGAGGCACGGCCCTCAATAAAAGAATACAGTCTTTATTGTACAATCCAAGCAAATAAACAGGACCAGCATTGACAAGCGGGTGCCCCTCGCCCCCGTGTGGTCGGTGTCATTGCTCCACGGATAAGCCCTGCGAAAAGAAAAGAAAGGTCAAACAAACCATCCCAAACCAGGACCGGGTGGGCAGGCAGCTGGGGGAAGAGCCACCTCTGTAGAATCAAGCTGGGTGGAGAAGCCGGCTCAGCTCCAAGCCAGATTCAGCTCCTGTCCTCTCTCTCTCACGCGCTGAAGCAGGCTGCTTATATCCCGAGGACGCGCTGGGCCTGGCGAATCCTGGTCCCGCCCCTTCTGCTCCGCCTCAGGACAAAACACAATAACTGACGGACGTCACAGTTATCTAAAATGATTTTTTTCAGCAGTGATGTTATTTCTTAAACCTCAGAGGTATAATTAGCACATAAAGCTGCTCAACATTCTCTCTGTTGTTAAGATACTTTTTATTTATGTTCCATAAGAGCTATGAGTAAGAGTGTATTTATAGGAATAACATCTTTTAATTTTTTATTTTACCATTGGTACTTAGTGTTTGAGAAGAAAAATATTTGCATCTATTTGCAAAATTATTGAAAAATCAGTTTCAATAGCTTCCTAACAATGATCACTTGACGTCTTTCAGTCCGGTTTCCATGGTTACTACAGCAATGAAATTGCTCTAGTCAAAGTGTACAATGACATCCATCTGTGGAAGATCCACAGTACTGGTTCTGTTGGACCTCAGTGCAGCTTTTCTTGGCATATTACTGAAACGACTGGAGAGTTGGGTCGGACTCTCCAGTCCAGTCCTCAACGACACATATATGGCTACAAAGTCAACCTTCTGTCACCTGAAGACTAATGTCGCCGTAACATCTAGAGAAACTCATCCAGGTGTTTATCTTTAATCCTTTTATCTGGAACAAACTTCCAGAAAACTGAAAAGATGCTGAAACACTGAAATGTGCTGTAGAAATAAACTTGACTTATGATTATATAACACTCACATACAACAACTTATGAACCATAAGAATGGCATTTTCTGCTTCTTTTATTAACTTCCCATTGAGACACTATTATCTCACTATCAACGCTGTAGTCATGGAAACCTGCAGGGATGAACAATCCAAGGAAATCCTATACTCAAAATGTCGATCATCTGAAAAAAATGTGTTTCAATGTTGGAGGCAGGTGCCCTTCATGCTTCCAAGCAAAGATGTATTTTGGACGAACAAACCAAGTTATGAAAACAATCAAAAGCACGAACAATAAAAAACTCAACTCAACTGGCTCTTATCCCTTTCAGCATGAAGCCACACCAGGCCACAGAAATGGATTTTAAAGGTACTGCGCCAATCCCACTTATCCAGTATAGCAGAAAATGGGCCTCAGTTGTTCAACAATCAAATGTGGAGACAAGACAGTTAGAAAAAAACGTAAGTACAGACTGAACATCATCAGGATTTCTATCTCCTGAAAAGCCACTGATTTCCACTCCAAACTGGGATCAAACGTTCAGGCAGAATGGAGTGTCTTCTTCTTCAGAGGTTTTTGTGTTGTGTTCGTCAGTTGTTTTTGGTGCAGCGCCCCCACAGGTGAGGAGAGGACGCTGCAAAGGGGCTTGATTTGTTTGACTCAGCGCAGTGTGAAAAAGAACCGCAGCAGCTGAAAATGTAACAAATGTTGCAATTTTGGTCCCAAATTGAACCGAATCTACTGGACTATAAGGTTAGAGACACCACTTGTAAAGCTTTAAATCATTTCATCCAACAAATGTTTGCAGCTTTCATGTTCTATCTTTCAAATCATAATTCTCCCCACTTCAATAATTTTCATTTTTATCGTTAGAGGCACTGACTAATGTTTTTTAATTTAAAATAATGTGATTTAGTCTTGATCTGTGTTTATGTGCAAATGTTACTTGCTAATGACTCCATCACTGCTTGAACGTCTCTTGTTAGCGCTGGAATTAGTCTTATCGTGTTACTGCTACGTTGATTTGTGTCTGATTTTTCCTATAACAACAGGCAGATAAAACTGAAAGGACTGAAAATGAACGCTTCAGCCACTTGTGATATAACAGTGATTAACCACCTGCAGACTTAGCATTTTCACTCCACACAACAGCTGTCACCTCCCTGATAGAGGTGCATCGATTAGAACGGCTCCAACTCTGGTTCTGCTCCAACGAGGTTTATATCACATCCAAACGACTTTCACCACGCATTCACATTTCTGAGTGAAGAAATACTCTACAGTCTGGATGTGATTTATGTAAGAGATCCCTTATTGTAACCATGAAAGATTAAATGTTCAAACTAAATCTGTTTATATGCACCTCTCTTCGTTTATAGGTAAGAATATGTGGAAAAATTAAATCATTTAAGACTCAGATTTTACCTACGATTCCAAGTTTGGAAACTTTGCCTTGATTCATTCTAGTTGTGGAAAGTTGCTATGAAAATCTGTTAGCTAACATCTACGCTCTTCCTTATCTCCGCTCTTGAAAGTTCAGCCAAAAAGCAGCAAGAAAAATAATTGGCATTCCTGGATTGGCTGCTTCAATGATAGCCAGTAGCATGTCAAGTAGCTTTGCGTTGAGGTATTTCAGCTGTATTTTACATTTGCTTTATGAAAAAATCTCCAAATACTAAACTGCAAATAGGTGAGAGTTTACTCTCTATGGTTATATACAGTAGACCACACTTTAAACCACATTTTGAAAAGTCAACATGAACTTTACTAGCCCTTTGTTTTGTTTGTATGACATATCTTAAAAGTTTTTCCACCCAGTAGTCTAATAGACTCAATTCGGATACCAAAACCTCCACATTTGTTACATTTTCAGCTGCTGTGGTTCTCTTTCACACTGCACTGAGTCAAATGAACCAAACTCTTTGAAAAACCTGTTCCCCTCCTCGCCTGTGGGGGCGCTGCACCAAGAATAACTGAAGGAAAAGACATGAAAACATCTGAAGAAGACACTGAGCGCAACTTCCTTCTTTACAAAATGTAAACAAAAATGGAGCGGCATTTGTAGGATTTCCCTTTTGTCTTTAGCAACTGCAGTCGGGGGACCATACAGAAGTGTTCCAAGGGCCACAAATGGCCCCCAGGCCACACTTTGGACACCCCTGTTCTAGCCAAATGAACTAGAGTTTGATTAAAGTGAAATAAAAGGACCGGTGTGAAAGACTCACTTATGTAATACAAAGATTTAATCTAATTTAACCAAAACGGTTAAGATTAAGCCTAATGATTATTACTATTTACGTCTTTAAATATTACACAAAATCATTTTCGGTTGCAGTCTGACAGGTTTGTATCAGGGAATTATCACTTTCTAACAAAGGACACTGCTTGTGCTTTCTTTCAGCAATCCAAATGAAAGCACTAATTGACCTTAACTGAGGCCCTGACTTGGAAATAAATTCCAGCATTATTTGCCGTGGCTGGGGATGCCAGGCGCTGAGTCAACACGGACTAATTTAATGCAAGCAGCTTCGAGTACAAATCCCCAGAAGCGCCGTCTGATAAGAGCCGGAGGCAGCAGAGCACAAAACGATGAAATATCCTAAAAATAATACATTTTTCAGCCTTAAATCAAGCGTAAAGAATAACGCGGAGCCACAACGCGGTGGCGATCGGTGGTCCGATCTGCTGGTTCATTGGCTGTTTGGAAGGCAGTGAGGCGAGGCTGACTGATAACGCTGGTTGTGGCGTTTCTCTCCAGCACATCAGGATTCAGCAGGACTCCTGGCTTAAAGATGCTGTTTGATAAGTGACACCCTGAAGAGCCAGAGATGAAGCAGCTCACTGCTTCTGCACAGCTGTGAGAATCTGACTGTTTTTTAGACGGTTTGGTTTGTTTCTCACATCAATTTCATCATTTGCTCAACAGCTAGAGCGTTTCTCATAACAGTTATTTTTTTATTTCTTTATTATTGTTTTTAACAAATCATAAAAAAAGCAATGCTTTACACATAAGAATCAGTCATTTTAGCTACTGTACCTGTCCAAAAGGAGTGAGGTTACTTTTTTAATTTCAACTCTTTATTACTATTCTTTAATATACTTTTGTATCAAATACACGAGTATTTTGACACTATCATACAAAGAAAACATAATTTATAGACTCATATATACACTGCCTGGCCAAAAAAAAAGTCACCACCAAAAAATGGTCACACTCTCTAATATTTTGTTGGACCGCCTTTAGCTTTGATTACAGCCCGCATTCGCTGTGGCATTGTTTCAATAAGCTTCTGCAGTGTCACAAGATTTATTTCCATCCAGTGTTGCATTAATCTTTCACCAAGATCTTGTATTGATGATGGGAGAGTCTGACCACTGCGCAAAGCTTCTCTAGCACATCCCAAAGATTCTCAATGGGGTTAAGGTCTGGACTCTGTGGTGGCCAATCCATGTGTGAAAAAGATGTCTCATGCTCCCTGAACCACTCTTTCACAATGTGAGCCCCATGAATCCTGGCATTGTCATCTTGGAATATGCCCGTTCCATTTGGGAAGACAAAATCCATTGATGGAATAACCTGGTCATTCGGTATATTCAGGTAGTCAGCTGACCTCATTCTTTGGGCACACAATGTTGCTGAACCTAGACCTGACCAACTGCAGCAACCCCAGATCATAGCACTGCCCCCACAGGCTTGGACAGTAGGCACTAGGCATGATGGGTGCATCACTTCACCTGCCTCTCTTCTTACCCTGATGCGCCCATCACTCTGGAACAGGGTAAATCTGGACTCATCAGACCACATGACCCTCTTCCATTCCTCCAGAGTCCAATCTTTATGCTCCCTAGCAAACTGAAGCCTTTTTTTCTGGTTAGCCTTACTGATTAGAGGTTTTCTTACGGCTACACAGCTGTTCAATCCCAACCCCTTGAGTTCCCTTCGCATTGTGTGTGTGGAAATGCTTTTGCGTTCACAATTAAACATACTCCTGAGTTCTGCTGCTGTTTTTCTTCGATTCGATTTGACCAAACATTTAAGTAATCGCCGATCACGATCATTCAGGATTTTTTTCCGACCACATTTCTTCCTGGAAGACGATGGTTCCCCACCATCCTTCCAGTTTTTAATGATGCATTGGACAGTTCTTAACCCAATTCTAGTAGTTTCTGCAATCTCCTTAGATGTTTTCTCTGCTTGATGCATGCCAATGATTTGACCCTTCTTAAACAGACTAACATCTTTTCCACGACCACAGGATGTGTCTTTTGCCACTTAAACAGGTTGTTTAAGAAATGAGGAGTTACTCATTGCATCAGCTGGGGTTAAATAACTTGTTGCCAGCTGAAAGATAATCGCCTATGCAGTACTTATCCAATAGGAGGCTTGAACCTATTTGCTTAGTTAAATCCAGGTGGCGACTTTTTTTTTGGCCAGGCAGTGTATTTTATACTATATTTCACTGATCCATCTAAGAATATTCTGTTTTATTTTATTGTTTCTAGAACAAAAGTGCAAGACTATGTAGATAAACTGGAGTGTTATATGCTCAGAATAGAAGATCAGTTCCTCAAAAAAAAAGATTGATGTCAACAAAAGTGTCATTTTTAGCCAATTGTAAAATTCTGACGCCATAAATGTAAATGTTTTCTTATCACTTACAAAATATTTATTATTTCATCACATATTATTTTGTATTTGTGTGAACTGAAAAAAATACAATTACTTAGCTCCCATAGGATTTTTTTCTCTCCAACTTTACAGTTAAATGGCACAGATATTTTGACTATGTCTATTTTTTATTCAATCTATTTTAAGTAGGAATAAAAATGGAGGTGTTGTAATTTAGTCCTAAATTTATTTTAAAAAATCTTTACAGGTACTTTTGTAGTTTAAATTATGCATATTACTTGAACATTTTAGCACACTGTCCAAATGTAGTAAAGAATGAACTCAACTTTACACAAATTTCCATCTATTGGTTCCAATAAGTCATAATTTTACCAAATTTTAGCCAAAGTTTTCAGATTTGTGCTCTGAAGAAGTGTTCATTTGTCGTGCTTTAACTTTGATAGTCTTTTGTTGTTCTTGATAGAGGGAACAAGTGAGTAAATTTAGTAATAGATAAAAAGAATAAAGATGTTTTTCTTTCACCTGATAAAAACAAACATTCAAATCTTCATCCTCACCATAAACCCCGTTGCAGTGGAGGCTTAGGGTTTTGTTTATCCCCCCTGAGGGGCTTTTATGCTTCTGCCCTCCAAGAAATGTTTTTCAGCCTAAATGAGCAAAGTTTTGTATTTTCTTTCAGCTAAGTCTTCCTGATGGATTTGTTTCGTTCTGGGTGACCCAGCAGAGACCCTCAAATGCAAACAGCTTAGCTAACAAAGAAAAGAGAAAACACCTCTCACAAGTAAAAGCTTTCAGACGACTTATCCAGCTATTAAAATATATTAATGTGGATAAAAGCTCTCCTGCTCCAAATCCCCCATATTGTAGATTACTGTGGGGATTTAAACTTAAAATCAAAATGAAGGAGGAATTTACAGGATGTAGAAAATATTTTGATAAATGTAACACTCTTTTAACAAAAGATTTTCAACATTAAATACATCAAAATAAATTATTCAGATGAATCTCACACAAAATAAACTTTATAGTTGTAGCCAAACAATCAGAATGAAATAATATTTTTAACATATTTCTTAAAACTGTCACTATGTTGTGACAGTTTGTTATGAGACAGTTTAATCTGTGAAAAGATCGATGTCCTCCACCTCTTCCCTGAGGTATTATTGTCGTCTGGAGAAATGCACCAAAAGCAACCAATCAGAGCCAGGAGGCGGGTCTTAGTGCTGCCAATCAACCTCACATACTCACTCTTAAATGTGATTGTGTCAGAGAAACGACTTAAACTGTTTATTTGCGGTCATTGGTCTACATACTAATAGGACGTAGCATTTATGATAGGTTATGCTGGCAGCTAGAGCAATGACAGACATCCTGGCCCTGATTGGTTGTTTCTAACCAAGCAGTGCTTTTCTGCAGATGGCAGTAGGACCACAGGGATGAGGAAGAGGAGCTAAAGCTGGTCGTTTGCAGCCTGACCTGCAATAGCACCTTATAAAAGCCTTAAATTCAAGTATCTAAAATTAAGGCCTTAAAATGCCTTAAATCCAGGTAAAAAATGTAGTTTGGCCTTAAATACAATAATCACAGGTATAACATTTTTGCTAGAATTGTCTAATCATGCGTAATCTATGGTTTTTCCCTCACATGCCTTTTCTGTCAGGCATAAGTTTGAGTCGTACGCAGACATCTGTATTATGTACTGTTGACTGGCTGAAACATTACCCTCGCTAGCTAGTTAGCATCTATGTTATTGCTGAAAAAGAAATATAACAAAGTCAGTTTTCCCGACTTTATTCTATTAACCTTTTCCAGTTCTGGGTGATTTTTACAATCTCTTTTTCTTGATCTACTAAGAAAACTGTTGCATTTTTAATTTCCTATAAACCAAAACTAATTTGAAATTGTCTTGACATTGGAAAGAATTCAATTTCTTGCTTCTGCCACTGCTTTGAAAGCATCACTGAAGGTTTTTCAGGTGCCATTCAAGGCTGTAAAGAAAGATAAAGCCAAATTAATTGGCTTTATCAGATTGAATAGCTGCAATATATAAAATCCTCCTGAAGATGAAGTGATTATTCATCACCTACAGAGATTTCTGGAAGCCATAATTTAATGGTTTGTGATCTGAAGGTTGGATTTCCTCCCAAACTGAAGGAAACGTTGAGTTTTATCTCAGTTTTGTGCAAAATCAGAGTAAAGTTACATACAGATCTGCGGCTCAGGTTGCATTATGATTTATTCAAGTCACAGCAGCAGTGATTCACAGTACACACTGATGGGAAAAAAAATACAAAACATGTTTTTCAGTTGCATGAGTCACATGTCAGGCGGAGCTGATAAGACACCCTGTTTACATCTGTTCTCTTGTGCGTTTTGTGAGCGTTTGAGTGCAATTCAAGTTTACAGAGGTGCACATTAAAAAGGCAACACTTAAAACATCAAAACTGTACATAATCTTTTTTTTTCTGAGACACTTTCATACAGAATACGGTTTCTTTTTATATCACAGTGCAACACCATTAAGGCAAAGATTTAAAAAAGCAGCAGGTCAGACACACAGAGAAAACCTACATTAATTATACTCCTCCCTTTCACACAAACACACTGAAAAATAGACTTACTTATAACCACATGCTTAAAGTGCCAGTGTGAATAACTCAAATGTGCAAATTTACACAAATACTTACACAAACTTACAAGAGCGTAGATCAGAAACAAGCAGATTTTTTTTACCCTGTTTGAACCTGTGAATGGTGCCATCAAATATTTCTGATTATTTTTTTAGCTCAACATTGTGCTAAAAAACTTTTTTTGACAACTTTTAACTTAATGACATTACTTTTTTGCCTGAGGGTTTGAAGTAAACAATTCTTATTTGGTACTGAAAGTCTGCCTGCTATAAAAGAAAATAGTTTAATAATAAAGTTTAGCTGATTTGTGCTGGAAAGAGACCAATACTGTTCTTGAAATTTGTGCTGTGATGAAATCAAAGCGGTGGGTATACTTCCGCTAACCTGCTAATGTGCTAATTAGCGCATTGCAATTAGCACAATCACATTATAATTAGCTCTGCTATTAATAGCAGAGCTAATGCTTCGTTTAGCACCTTTGCTAAACTTGCAAACATTTAGCACACCTAGCTTCCTTTAACTGAATTAAGTTTTAAAACACTAATTTATTTGGCTGTTTTGTAAACTTTCAGTTGAATAAAGGTGGCCAAAAATGAAAAAAAATAAAGCGAGTACAGGAGAGGGCGTGATTGTTCTCATAACCTTATGAAGCAATAGGCCTCCTTTTATGGCAATATCATGGTTGTGTCAGTAAACAATGGTATGATTACCTTTTAAGGCATTATTTTTATCCTTGATTACATCATAAGGCAAAGTTATGGTTACCTCAGAAATCAATGGTGTGATTAATTTAAAGAGAAAAACTCGCCTTATAAGACAGAGTTGTGATTGCAGGATTACCTTATAAGGGTAAGTTATAATTATAATGTAATGATCGCTTTATAATGCAATACTGTGGTTGCCTTATAAGGTATGATCACCTTATAAGTCAATATTATGATTACAGTTAAGAGTAATGTCATATCACCTTATGTGGCGATGCTATAAAGTCCTACCCCAATGGTTCCATGTTCAAAAACCAATGGAGACATAAAGTAATCTCAGTTGTAACAAAGTTAGTCTCTTATCTCATTCTTAGCTGTCTAATGTGCTTTAAAAACATCATATGCCAAAGCATTTTCAATCTGTGCTGCTGCAAAACTGACATTTCAGGCTCTTCATCCTTTTAGATTCACAACATTGTGGACTGCAGACAAATCCTCTGTTAGCCAACCGTCTAATCAACCCCACTTATCCTGCAGACCTGGAGGTTTGCACTGCACACAGATTACAGATGAACTACCTGGAGCGTCTCACAGAAAGCTAATACACCAGCAGAAGATCTCCTTAACACTAGAACTACCAAAGATTCCCAAAATGGGAATCTTCGTCCAGGTACCAGAGAGGGGCCAGTTTGGCCCTCCAAGAGAGGGTGTGAAGAGGCGCCTTTGTTATGTAAATAAGGCCATTACTATCCTGTTCCAAGGACAATCAGCGTGAAAGTTGATGTAGTGAGTTTGGCTCTCCTCCCCCCTGCTCACCAAATGCAGTATATTTCAAGTCCCATGCATAGTTTCTCTTTGCATGGTAATTCTTACAACAAATCCTGATGTTGTTTTCTAAGTTTTGTCCCTCTAGTATCTGTCTTGACTCTCAATTTTCTTTTTTAAACAACATGTTAACCAGTTTAATAGCAGATGCGCTCTAAAACTTTGTATATTTTGCATCCTTTGTTTACGGCTTTTTTTTTGTGCAAACTTTACAACAAAATTAAATGTCTTTTCTTAGTGGTTAAATTATCAGCTAATAAACTGTCATGATCTACTGCATACGTTTTGTTAGGTCAGTTGTTAACCTAACAAGCAACAACAACTGCACCATTTAATTGATTTTAAATGTGTACTATAGGCAGAAATGTCTGTCCACTAGCCTATATTAATTATTTAGTAATAAGCTGTTGTAGTGACTGGTGGATGGTTATGGTCTTTTCTATAATTTCTTCACTGAAATTGCAATAGAGGACTGGGGTTTCACAGTACACTATGGTGAAAAGTCAATTTAATGATGTCGATGAAAGGATGTTAGCTGCCATCTTCCAGGTGTGTTCAGTTGGAATCAGAGAGTAATTAGCAGGAAAACTAAGAGTACTTGTTCCATGCAGGTCATCTACATCCTTTCAACAATTGTCAATGTCTAAGCCTATCACACTGCATGCATCCTCACCCCCGTCTGTTGACTGCCTCTTCTGCTGTTGGTTTTGTAGGTTTAAATACTCAACAAGCTGTCGATCTTTTACACAGCATCAATGTTATTCTTATCTCTATAAAAAACACAGAAATAACCCCCGGCATTTATGACATGGAACCATAAAGAAATCGAAAAGCAAACTCTGGTCTACCTAATAACCAGGGTTATTAGGTGTGGTTTGAATGCATAAGTATGTGCCAAGCAAAGTGAATACCATTCCAAAAGCAAAACGTGAATTGTAGGTCAAAGCATTCTGGATAAATAAACCAAAGCAAATGTGCATGTCTTGCGCTAGCGGGAGGAATTGCTGGTAGTCTTTTGCCAAAGATAAAAATGAAGTCATACAACTGCTAAAATCTGACGTGACTCTGTTTTTGTTTACATGTCATGATAATCATTACATTCAAAATTGTAACATCTGTTACATTTTAAGTTGATAAGATATGCTTTCACACTGCATTGTGTTAAACAAATGAAACCCCATTAGCAACTTTTTTATCCTCTTGCCTGTGAAAATGCTGCACTAAGAATCACTGAAGGAAATAACAGAACAAAATCTGAACAAGACACTACGCACAACTTGATTCTTAAAAATGTAAGCAAAAGTGGGGTGGCCTCAGATTTTAGCTGTTGTTGGATGTTTATTTTGTCTTTGGGTAAATGTGAAAAAACAAACACTGTTCAACAAAATCTGCTCAGCATGAGTCGGGGATGAGGCATCAAACTATGGAGAATGTTGTTTTTCACACAAGTACCCTCTGCTGTAGTGCGTTTCCTGCTTTTGGAGCGGTCTCAGGACCACTTGGCATTCACGTATACATTCAAACCGCACTACAGTTCACTTCAGCTGAACCGAGACCTAGGCTTTTAGGAGGACCAGAGTTCACTTCTTTGGTCCGCATTAGAGTTTGAGTACACATTCACACCTCCCTAAATCAACCAAATTTTCTAGGCAAATGAAAAAGAGTATTAACGTGGGCTAAAGAGGGCTGGTGTGAATTTACCCCAATTCTCCTGAAACTTTGGGAACCTGTGGCAGATGTGTGCAAATCCACTCTCAATATCTTGTACATCACATGCCAATGTGTTATAAGTGGGAAAGGAAATGCAATTTTTTCAACTTGTGGAGAAGATGAGCTATCTTATGCTGAAGATTGCTGTGTATTTTATCCAATTCACTTGTGAAAAAAAAATCACAAATGCATTGAACAAAGATACATTTCAAACATTTTTCATGTACAATATCAATAAATACAAAGTTACACAGAAGCAGCACAGCGGTGTGGTAATTACCAATGTCTCCTTGGAAAAAAAGATCTCCAGTTTGAATCGTAGCCTTGGATTTATTCTGTAGAGTTTGCGTTCTCTCGTGCCCTAGTGTTTGGACTTCCTCTAGCAGTGCTAAAGCATAAATATTAATAATATTCAAAATACCTTGTTTTAGTACATCTAAGTAGCCATCTTGGTGTGTTTCTGTGTTAGCCCTGTGTTGAACTTTAAATTCTCCCTAAGATACATTCTGCCTATCATCGACAGATAACTGTATCCAGTTTTTGGGCCTGAATAAGATGTAAGCTGGTGCAGTAAAAATGTCAGAAGAACATTTCTGAATTGCTTGGGTAAAGGTATTGGTCTCTGTAACTCAATTCCATCAGGATTGATAAAAATGTAAATGCAATAAAGAACCTTGGATTTGATGAAAATGTTTACATTAAACACTTTGGTGAGCACACTTGAGTCTATGAAACACAAAATTCTGCCTTTTTCACATGCAAATGGTAAAAATTGAGTAAAAAATCTTAAAAATAAATTATCTTCTATTCCATTTACATAATTATCCACTGAAATGTTTTAAAATTAAGAGAAACAGTGCAATTGCACGTCTGTTTGCAGTCATTTTTATATGTATAAAATGTGAGCATACGCCTAAATGTTGAATTGGGGAGTGGGGAGAAGGTGACTTTAACTGCTGTGTATTGAGCGTGAAAGTTGATGTAGTGAGTTTGGCTCTCCTCCCCCCTGCTCATCTACAGGGATGCTAATTAGACCATTCAGAGTCGTCAGTTTGGCCACATTTGGATGCTAATAACCCAGTTTGGCCCCTCTCGGTAGCTCTAGGAAGATACCCAATCTGGCCCCTCTTGGTAGAGATAGGAATTTCTCAAAATCCTGGTAGTCCTAGTGTTAAAGGTCTTCCTCATCTCCTGGCTGCGGAAAGCGTAGATGATGGGGTCGATGACATGATGAGGATGAGGTACATGTTGAAGTGCGACATGAAGCAGGTGCAGTAGGGGTTCCTGGGGCAGGTGATCATCAGGATGAGGTGCAGAAAGAAGGGCGCCCAGCACACCACAAACACCCCCAGCAGGATGGTTAGGGTGATGAAGCTCTTCATGTTGGCGCGCTGCTGGATGGGCGCGTTGCCCCGCAGGGCGGCAGCGGCAATGCGCTTCATGTGCTGGCGCGCCAGCAGGAACATGTGAACGTAGAGCGACGCCATGAGGACCAGCATGGTGAAGAACATGGTGATGAGGCAGATGAGCACCATGGTGCTCTCTGACTAGATGATGAACAGGATGCCAGAGACGGTGCAGCACGTCCAGATGCTGGCGATGACCAGCAACGCCCGCCGGATGGTGACGATGTTGTGGTACCGCAGGGCGTAGAAGATAGTGATGTAGCGGTCGATGGCGATGGCGAGCAAGCTGCAGATGGAGGCGAGCTGAGAGCTGCAGATCATGGAGTCGAACACGTAGTCCATGCTTTTGATGAACGTGACGGGGATGGTGAGGCTGCCGCCGTTGATCAGCGCTATGACGATCGTCTCCGAGGCGTTGGAGACGCTGACCAGCATGTCAGCGACCGCCAGGCTACAGATGAAGAAGTAGATCGGGGAATGGAGGTTCTTGTTCTTGATGATGGCGGCGACCACCAGGATGTTCTCCAGCAGGCTGATGATGCCCAAAGTGAGGAAGACCTCGGTGGAAATCGGCAGCTGCTCGTAGCAGCCAGCAGAGGAATCCTTCTTCTCTCCGGAAACGTCTTTCTCTGGCAGAGTTCCTAGGCACCGGCTCCGGTTCAGGTAGCATGGGATCAAGCCTTGCTGAGCCGTGGAGTTCATCTTTACTTCTTCTCTTTGTTACAGCCAGTCCTGAATGGGTTAAGATTTGGATAAGTGTCACCTTTATTTATAACTGATTCTATGATTTTGTTTGGTAAATTTCTGTTGTCCATGTTCTTAGTCCATGATGTATCCTGGCAGCTTCATGCGCATGAAAAATCTGTCCATGAAGAAGCTGAGGAGGAAACTGACGAAGCCGATGAAAAGCAGCAGGAAACGATTCAGTTTGGGAATGTTTGGAGCGGTCCAGGATTATCTCAGCTGTTTCTTTTTCCCATTTTCATCTTTCAGCTCCTCCTCAAGCACCAAAAACAATCCTGTTGCTCTGGTTTCAGTGAAACGACGTGAGGAAGAAAAGTGGAGGAGAAACGGTGAAAGGGTGAAAAATAATCAGCCGGATCCAGACCGGCAGAGCGCAGCGGCTGGCTGTGTGACCGATCATCACTTCTCAGCCACTGTGGTCTTATCCTGGTCTCACTTTCTCTCCCTCTGCTTATGTACTACCGCACACACAACACACACACACACACACACACACACACCCTCAGCCCATCCCACCCTCACAGATAAAGTGGGAGCTGTAGGAGGAGCAAAGTTTAGGCTGACGCATTACTCAAGGTTTTGTCATTGAAACGAATTTGTTGCCATGTTTGAAACTTTTCAGGACTGAAGAGAGTAAAACCATTATTTTATTTTATTTGGTTTATGAATGAATAAATAATAATCATTCAGCTGCTGGATGATTATTATAGAAGAAGCTTGTTCGTATTTTCAATTAGTGATGTGCAGAAATCAACACTGCTTTTAATTACTATATCACTTATTATACTTATTATAAAATCGGTTCTAACAGGAGGAATAAACTTGGGTTATGTTCTCTGAATACATCTGAATTATTAATTTAATCTTAGCAAAAAATAGACAGTAACATGCATTACTGTATGGCCAATGCAAATTACTTAGCACTCTTGAAATACTAACTTACAAGCAGTGATGGCATAGTTACTTTGAAGAAGTAACTTTAATCAGATTACTGATTACTCCTTGAAAAAGTAACTTAGTTAGATTACTGACTACTAGATTTGGACAGTAACTAAGTTACATTAAAATGAACTTTTTTAGTTACTTTCAGCAGCTGCTAACAACAACGCTCTGCCTCCTGTGAAAATTACATTGATCTTTGCCAAAACTTAATTGTAAGCTATTTTATAATGGTAACATCAACAATGTGTCTCCACTTATAAGGTTGAACTGAAGAGGAGATTTTTTAATGGTTACAACAGTAAAAACAAAAAAAAGTAATTTGTGTGGTCCACTGTTCTCTGGAAGAAGGATTTTAAAGCCCCCTTATCTCCCCCAGCCTCCAGGTTCTGCGGTACGGCCCCTGCGTTTGGTGTCAAAGCGCAGCGAACAGAGCTCCTCCTGCAGCTGCACAACTCACATGGCTGCACAGATTTGTGACACTAATCTTAATATTAATAATTATAATGGTGTTAAGTTGCCATTATAATTATTGGCAACTACGGACACGT
>NW_019369755.1:0-38912 GCF_002775205.1 Xiphophorus maculatus | reverse complement strand
AACTTTAAAACCAACGAGAAACACTTTGCTGCAAAAACTGCAAAACAAGTCATTTTACTTCTTTCTTATGTATTTTATGACAAAAAACAATGTAAACTCATGTTTTGTTTTCCAGTCAACTTTTTTTTGCATTTCAACTTCAATCATTTGTGAAAATGAGTAGGCTAATTTTTTGTATATAAAACAACAGCAATGCTTTTTTTTTGGTAACAATTCATCAGTTCGATGATAAAGTGACAATTTTTCTGCTAAATGCCTTGCACCACTTTTAACTCAACAATTAGATATGGGGAAATGTTTTTCTTTTGCATTCCCTCGCAATACTTTTGCGTTCCCTCGCAATAATACTAATCAGTTCATGCAGCATAATTGAATACTGTAAGCCTTTCTTACTGGGCCGCCGTAGTTTCTGCTTCAATACAAGGTTATGTAAGGTTTTTCCATGAATGTTAATATCTCTTTGTGAAATATCTGAGGTTTTATATCTTTTTCTTTAGTATAGAAATGCACCACAGACCTATAAACAGAAACTTTCCATAAGTAGGGAAAAAAGAAAAATACATCTAAACTATTTGGACTATTTTTGAGTTATTATCGCAGGGTAATCAGTCATCTGACAGTTTTGATTGGGTCTCTAATGTGCTGGTACTCTGAAATGTGATTTTAACATGAGAAACTATAAAAAGACTTCACATCTGAGTCTTTGAAATTACTTATATCCAAAACACACAAAATAAGAATAGCAAAGAGGAATAGTGCAGAATATATAGTACCACATAACCATGCATAAAAAAAGTTATCTTTGTAGATATAATGCAATAACAGAGATGTACCAAGTTTTGTGAGGCACAAGCATTAATAAATGCACAAATACCACACAAAAGCCTTAATTCTCTTCCACACTCAGCAGCACTCTGCAGTTTAGCTAATGGAGCACTTTCCTCCAGTTTTGGTGTTTATGCAGCACCGTAAAAGCTTTGAGAGGCTTTCCAAGCTCCATTAAGTGTAGCATGAAATTATATATTATATTTAGAAAATATTTTGGAGTCAATACAGCAACTGCAATTACGCATTTGTTTGTTTCTTGTTGCTGCTTAGATTATATCTAAATTCACTAGTTCCAAAATGAAACCATGAAGCTTTAATAATCTTTCAGTTTTAGGGAAGCTTGAACATGACAGTTTCTGCTTCTGTAACCGCCCTACTGCTAATTTTAGAGAGTCTGAATGCTGCCCGAACTGCAATAGTCTGAACCACAACTTTCAGATGTTTAAGCACTTCTAAAACGCAGCGTTAACAGTCCAAAAAGTCAGCCGACTTTATGACTTGTTTTCTCCAAGTATCTGTGCCATATTTCAAAGGCAATTACTCCATTATCCTTCTCAATTATTTATTGACCAACATAGCTTATTCTGGCGTGCAGAAACTCACCATTACCTTGTCAATCTTGCTGAACATAGACTATTACAAGTGCTTCCTTAAACATAAAAGCTTACCTTGAGATAAGATCCATGGTATTTGGTAATAAAGGGGCTGTCACATTGGCTCAGCACTGTAATTTCTTGTTGGATATCTTCTATGTCATCCTCGGCCTCCTCGAGATCGATGATTTTAATGGCTACAACTTTCTGAGTATTTCTGTCGATGCCTTTAAAGACTTCTCCAAAGGAGCCTTTTCCTATCCGCTCCTGCTTGGTAAAAAGTTCCTCTGGATCGGCATTGAAATTCTTAGAAAAAAATAAAAATAAAAAACACACACAGAGAAAGAAAACACTTAAATTTTAGTCAAACACTAGGAAACAGGGAACCTAAGTTTAAATGCATATTTATGTGTCTGTACCAGGTACATGTGGAAGTGTATATTTGCTCCTACTCATTCTTGTTTATCTAAAAACAGGGTAAACTCCTCCTATATTTAGTTAATTGTGTAAAAATCATCAAAATTAGTTAGAACATTGTTTGTTGCTGCAGTTGACTATAATCATTTATATAGCAAAAACTGTCATCTAAACAAAGTAGGCAATTTAAGCTCAACTCAAGGGAAAGACCTGCAAAATACCAGAAATAACTGCTGTAAATAATTTTTGTCACTAATAAAATCTGACATCTGAGCATGAGATTGGTTATAGTAAAAAATATTTAATCTGTCCCAAAGAGAAATGAAATGTTGTTGTAACTCATGTAATCAAAATATCTTAAACGAGTCACTGTGGGAGGACAGTGATGCTGTGGACAGAGGAAATAATTGTCAAAACAAGCATTTCAAGTCTACAAAAACAACAAATCAGAACCAATGTAACAAAGCTACTCCACTTAAACCTAGTTCCATTTTTGGACAACATCCCACACATAAGTGTGGAGAAGTCGGCAATAAAATTAGCTAATAAATTATAATCAGCTTGCAGATATTTGTAATTATATCTTAAAGCAATTTAAATGAACCCGTTATGCAAGTACAACAAATAAAGTTTCATTCTTTAGAAAGTACTACTGCAGGTAACCTGGGAAATCCTGTAACATTCATTTTAAATACTTGGCAACAACTAAGAAGATGGAAAAGAAAGGTCTTAACTTTTAGTTTCCAGACAAACCATTTAAAAATTATTCTCCAACTTAAAAGGTTAATTTTTTTTTTGTATAATTGCACCAAATCTTTCATTTAATCAGCAACAAAAGATTTTGATCATCATTAATAACCTGTTTATACTCCATGTAAAAAATAAAAATAAAAACATCATGTCTTTGTGGAGGCAGCGAGATGCGGGACAGAATGTAGCTGTCCCGTGGTTTTATACTACTACTGTATAATGATGGGAGTCAGTTCAAGTTTCACTCTCTCACACCTTGGTACATGTTCACTCTGTACCACTTCAGTCAAGCACTTGCCATCCGGATGACAGATCTCATACCACGTTTGTATTTGTGATGAATTACACAAACAACGTATTTGCAACATCAGTGCAGTTAATACAGCTAATCAATTGTGATTAAATATTTTATAGCTAAGCTAATAGACATCAATAGCTCGATTCTTGCACTAGAAATTCATTTTTGTGAGAAACTTTATACATACAAGGTAATAAAAATGAATAACTGCATCAAGTAAGCAAAGCTTAACAACTTTAAATTGATATGATTATTACCTACTAGTTGTAATCAAGGCTAATATAACCACATAAGACCTTGACATCTGTATGCAGTGACATTCTCCTCACTTCCGAACTGCTGTTATGAGTAATATTTGCATCATAAAACCACATAACATACATATATCATCGTGGGTTAATAGCCTCCAAAGCAAAGGCTAAACAAAAACAGAGGAACTGCATTCTAAATTATTGACAGAGCTAAATGGCTCATTTCCCTGCAGAGCTCCAGAGTGGGAATAATTGCCTTCAAAAATAATTAGTAAAAATAGTTGCAAAACATTAATAACATGGCACTACAGAGCACAATTTGAATTTAGAGTGTAAAGTAGCATTAGTTTTTTAAATGAAAACTTAAAGCAGACTACCTCCAAAACCTAGCTCTAGCTGTAAAACGATGACTAAATTGCTTTACTGCCTGGGCCCTGTGAGAATAGTTTCCTGTAAAACTGCTAATGCATGATGGTCAAATCAACAAGGAAGGCGGGATGAGAAACGGCCCTTTGAACTCTGGCAGAGGGAAATGCTGAACTGAAAGGACTTTACAACACGAAAATGCAACGTGGTGCAGAACTAAGCAGTGCAACAACAACAAACTCACAAAGCTATCACAACACTGGTGTGATCAGTCATCCAGATGAAATTTATAATGTTGAGCATGATTTCTGTATAAACAACAGGAAAAATAACAGTGTGATCAAAGCTCACGTATCACTGGAATGCAATTGCTGCTTCCATAGTCAGCAGGTTTGCTGGGACAACTATTGCTGCTTGAAGGTCGCTCTAAAAGCACGTTTTTGATTCTCTACCAATCAACTTTGTGGTTGATTGGTGCACATGGTCAGAAAACCAAAGTGCAACAGACGCTGAACAAACCTTAACTGCAACTAAGCAACGCTTTGAAAGACAAACTACAAAAGAGCTGCTATCACACTATAACGTGCAGATAAATACAAATTAAGGGATGTTTTAAAGAAAAGTGATGTTTTGGTTGTGATTTTTGCAAACTTGGACATAGCATTTTAACAGGTTGCTGTTCATATCAACATGGTGGCTTAGAGCTGCTCAGCTATGAAGAAAAAAGAAATGTTTGCCTCTGTGTTAAATAAGAAAATTAGCATAAAGTGTAAGTGTAATATTATAATATTAAAATTTGCAGACGATTCAGTGATAGTTAGCCTTCTACATGATGATGAACATTCCCATTGCCCTGTGGTCAGTAAATTTGTTGACTGGTGTGATAATGCTTTTCTTTTATTAAATGTACAGAAACCAAA
Organism: Xiphophorus maculatus; assembly: GCF_002775205.1. Classification (NCBI taxonomy): domain Eukaryota; kingdom Metazoa; phylum Chordata; class Actinopteri; order Cyprinodontiformes; family Poeciliidae; genus Xiphophorus; species Xiphophorus maculatus. The sequence goes on along the minus strand of NW_019369755.1, from coordinate 34,489 downwards.
GGACATGTGCATTGATTTTAGACAGAAGCCCCATAACACAAATCAAACAGCAATTAAAGGTTAGACAGTGGAGAGAGTAGAAAACTACAAATGTCTTGGGACTATTTTGGATAATAAGTTCAAATTTACCTACCATTCAGAGAACCTGCAAAAAAAATGGGCCAGCAAAGATTATTTTGTTTAAGAAAGCTTGCAAAGTTTCAGGTTGATAAGTAAATTATGATCCGGTTTTAAAGATCATATATTGAATCTGTGTTTGGAAGTCTTAGTATCAGGTCAAAAAATGCCCTTAGCAGAGTAATACATACTAGTAATAAGATCTTAGGAGTTGAACTGTACTCACTTACTGAACTGTTCAATAAACAGATCATAAGGAAAACTAAAGCCATTCTTGCCGACAGCAGTCATCTTTTACATGCCGAGTTCCAGTTTCTGTCCTCTGGCTCAGGCTTATTCGTGTAAAAAGCAACAGGTACAAGCACTCTTTAGTTCCTACAGCAATTTCTCTTTTTAATGCAGGACAGGGTAGGAGGACTCACACCTGAATGTTAGTGTTCGTAGCAACTGTCGGTTGACAGTGATATATACTACTACTCTTCCTATTGTGCATCGATTTGTATTTGATGTCCTTTTTGGTATGTTTTATTGTTTTTATTTTTATTTTTTAACTTTGATACTTTGTCTTTTAGTTTTTATACTTGCTGTTACATCTGTTAAAGCAAGTAGCTGATGTTACCCACTTGAGACACAAATAAATCTGAATCTGAAGTGCATATATGCATTGCAGAAAGTGACAAGACTATTTAGTCGCTTTTTTTTAAAATATGCCTTTATTAAAGACACTTGAGTCTTTAATAAAGGTGATGATAAGTCATAATAAAGTACAAATTCATACCAGAATGTCCAATTTGGACACAACACATCAGGATCATTATTTTTTTTATTTTCTATAACTAATTGCATAAAATTGATAAATATTAATGAGTACACACATTTTAAAAACAACTGAAAAAAGATTTTGAAATAGGCAGCAATGCTTATGGTGGTCAACTTTTGTGCAAATTTTATTCCAATTTTAAATAAAATGGGGCCACCTGTGACCCTTGGGCACAAAAATGCTCAAAAGTAGAGATGCACAATATATCAAATTCTGCTCGATATTGCAATAGCACTGTAGTGCAATATTGTAGTGCAAGTAACTGAGTGGATACAATACTTATTAGTATATTATATTAAGTGCCATACATACAAATTCTGCATGCTAAAAATGTTTGTAATCAATTGAATGGATTTTAATTTCTTCACTGCCCACACCTGATTTTTATTTTTAGAGGCTGAGATGCAAAAATTCTTGAACAATGTTGGGGCATTGTAGATGACGAAAAAGAAGAAGAGTCAGAAAAATTTGGATTCATCGTAATCTATATTGTCATCGGAGTATTTTCCTCATTAGGTGCAATTAGGTGCAACCCCAATTGAAAGAAAAATATTACATGTCAAAATTAACTTTAGTTTTTACCTTACAGAAATATTCACAGATTTTCTAATTTTAACACTACAAATGTCAATTATAGCAGTGAAAGTCTTTTTTAAATAAAAATCTACAAAGCTAACTTTCTTTTGGTCCCTTATAGGTAAATTAAATTTTTTTCTTTTCCACGTTGGCATCAAGGATGATTCTGATCTATTTAAATTATTGTGCTAAGTTGTTAAAAAGTTGCCAAAAAATGTATTTGTTTCCTATCCCATATATGCAAAGTGATAGATTTACAGAACATATAAATATCTTCACCTATAGTACAACATGTAAGACACTTTGAAGGTTCAATTTTAGAGAATTGAACTAAACATAGAAAAAAATCTCTATTAAGTATAATGAAATTACAACGCTAGAGTGTTCATGAAATTGAAAAAAAGAGAGAAAGAAACTCAAAATGGGACACAGATTGCTCTAGTTTAATATATATATATATATATATATTAAAAATTCAAAGAAAAAATAATAAAAAACAGATAAGGAGGGTTAACGTTGCATTAAATACTTTTTGGCTAAATCTAGACAAGAATAAGAACAATCTGCATTTAACTAAGTAATAAGAGAGGCAGTTTTACCCGGAACCTAAATGGACTTTGATAACTTTTTATCAGTGAAACATAAATGTGACAGAGGTGGAAAAGGTGACTTTGCCTACACGTAGATAGTAGTCTTCAGAGGCATAAGATGCAAGATTAAAAGAAAATAATTTAACTCTTATACGCATTATGTTATATTTACCTGAACCCCCGGCAGTCCACTCTGAAGAGGGGAGTGAGCCATGGCGTCAAAGAAGCAAAGATGACGCCTCTCCTCGTCTCACCTTATCAGATCGACGACGTAACTTCCCTGACAACCGCTTCGACTCCACCAGAATCCCCCAAAAAGGCTGGTTTAAATGTATGATATGGAGACGTTACTTTTCACAGAAGCGAACTTCTGCTTGAGGCTGTTGCCTTCTCTCTTACTCGCCTTCCGCAGTTACAGAGCGCTAAACGTTAGCCACTTTTAGCCGCTTGTTAGCAAACAGTTGACAGAGTAGCTTGATCTCATCGGCTCCTCGGGACGTCGGCTGCTCGGAGACGCCACACAAGTCTGGTTGTAATCAGCTGTAAAGAAAGAATATGTGCACACTGTTGTGCCAGCTACGACGCTTGTTGTTCCTCTCTGGCATCACTTTCCTCTGTCTCCTGGCGCCATCTTGGTTAATGTCATTTCCAAATGTGAACCAATCAGAGTAGCAGAGAGGAGTCGGCGAACACGTCGTCATTCATTAAAGGAAACGTCACTAAAGGAAGGGAGTTCACGTACGTATAGGCTTTGGCAAGCCCATTTATCATTCTATAGTTAGACAATAGAGGCGCTCAGTTGTCAGTTAACTAATTTACTTTAAAGGAAAATAGCTAACAGAAAGTGTTGCGCAACCTCAGCTTTAACAGGAACTAACTCTAGCTAACAGATAGCAATCGCAAACTGCTTCTCAATCATTACTCATTTTTTATTATAAAACTAAAGTAAAAAAAAAAAAAATCAATTCAATTCAAAATACTTTTTTTTTTTTTATCTCAGAGGGATATGAAATGCTGTCATAACTCGGGACGTTTAGCAACTAGTTCTTTTACAACACTAACTCAAAGCTGTCAAATAAATCTGTGCCAGTACAGGTGAGAGAGAAACATTGCACCTTGAAGCTGAGGGTTTGTTACTTTTCAGACAATTATTAGAGAAGCAGCGTGCAAAATAACTAAGCTTTATTTCTTATGGTTAGAGACATGAGCCTTCATACATATTTTGATTAAAATTATATATGGCTTGTTATTCAAATGAGTCCCTACAGGCACACAAAAGTCACATTATTTGTTCCCAGAATGAGTATGAGATACTCAGGCCTCAGCTGCAGTAGCAAACTGTAATCTGGCTTTCTATATTGCTTTTGGAGTGTAGGCTTCTCTCTCACTGAATGGCTACCCATGTCAATGCCGAACTACTTTCACACAGCAGCATCAGTCAATATTTTCACAAGGTCTTCAGCCTTCATTGTGGGGATGAATTTACAATTTCTTCTAAGCTTTTACAATTGACTGGTTGAAACTGAGTCATTTTTTATGTATTTGTTATGCATTGGTGCTGGATTTGGCATGGATGTATAAAATAACCTTCTAATTTTAAAAAAATGTATCTGCAAAAAAGTTGGAAAATTCATTGCAGGTTTTGTTAATATGTTATTTGCATATTTTGCATATTGCATGAGCAGATTAATGTGGCACATTCAGGGATCTGGGAATTGTGTACAAGTTAGATTGTGAAGGACCCCAGTTTTCTTCCGGATATCTTGGCTGGTTTCTTTTGATGTGAACAAAGGAATCGTTTGATGCATCCACAGTCAGAACATTTACGTGTAAAAACTCACCAAATTAATCTATCAGAAGAATATAAAGCCACAACATCATCACCTGGGCTTTCTCATATTGTTTGCCATAACGTTTTTTATTTATTTTATTTATTAGGCCCGAGCAGCAAAGCGCTGCGAAGGCCTATTGTATCTGTACTGTTTATTATTATTATTAGGCCCGAGCAGCAAAGCGCTGCGAAGGCCTATTGTATCTGTACTGTTTATTATTATTATTAGGCCCGAGCAGCAAAGCGCTGCGAAGGCCTATTGTATCTGTACTGTTTCTTATTAGGCCCGAGCAGCAAAGCGCTGCGAAGGCCTATTGTATCTGTACTGTTTCTTATTATTAGGCCCGAGCAGCAAAGCGCTGCGAAGGCCTATTGTTTCTGTACTGTTTCTTATTATTATTACGATTCTGCCCCCCCAAAGAGGCGCCTTTTTGGGGGCTTTATCATATTCAAAAACTCACCAAACTTGGCGGTGGCGACTAGAAAATTTAAAAATTTTGAATTTTAAGGTTGTCGCAAAAATCGCAAAAAAAATTGCTGAACGGCGGCAACTAGCAATTTTCAACAGACCCATTGCTATTCACTTACTTCATCGTAGAGACTTGAAATTCGGTACAGTTGTAGAGCTCACTAAGACGCTCAGAATTTACAAGTAATGTCATAGTGCAAGTATCACAGGAAGTCGGCCATTTTGTATTGAAGGTCCATTTTTTACCTCGAGTTTGACGTTTACAGCCTTCGTATTTGATCGAACTCCTCCTAGGGATTTCGATTGATCGGCTTCAAACTCGGTCAGTCTGATCATAAGGCATGTCTGATTTAAAGTTATCAAATTGGTGAGTTTTGGAGCATGTTGAAGGGGGGTTAGCAGGGGTCAAAGTTCACCTACACGCCATGAAACAAAAACCTCTTATATTTCCTATACAAAAACACATAGAGGGACCAAACTTTCAGTGATTGATCGTCATCGGGTGTCCTAAAATACCCTGCAGTGAAATTTTTTTTTTATGTAGGCCACGCCCCCTGAGAGCAGGAAGTGTAATGTTTTACTGTGAACGGTCGCTATCTTAGCCCTTTGACCTAATCAACATGAAACTGTGTCCAGAGACAGAAGACAAGTTGGTGTGTTCTGGATTCCAACCCCGACCGGCTGCGATGAAGCAGGTGGGCGTGGCGGCGTTGCGAACGCCATCGAATTTCGTTTGGCTCTGAATTCCACAGTTTCGGGGTGAGCTGCTCCAAACTCACTAGGATGGATTCTTATCCATCCCCAAACAGGAATCCATAGCGATATTTGGTGGGCGTGGCCTAATTTTTCTATAGCGACCCCTAGAGTATTTTAAATGAACAGCCCCAAGCCATGCTTAAACCTAGAATTACGAAACTTGGTACACATGTGTATCTTGTCGGGACGTACAAAAAAGTCTCTTAGAGCCATGCTCTAAACCCAACAGGAAGTCGGCCATTTTAGATTGAAGTTCATTTGACCTCGATTTTGACGTTTACAGCCTTTGCATTTGATCGAACTCCTCCTAGGGTTTTCGATTGATCGGCTTCAAACTCGGTCGGTCTGATCATAAGGCATGTCTGATTTAAAGTTATCAAATTGGTGACTGTATGAGCTTGCTGAAGGGGGGTTACCAGGGGTCAAAGTTCACCTACTCGCCATGAAACACGAAACTCTTATATATCCTGCACAGAAACTCACAGAGACACCAAACTTTTAGTTATTGATCATCAATAGGTGTCCTAAAATACCCTGTGGTGAAATTATGACATCGCTTAGGCCACGCCCCCTGAGAACAGGAAGTGTCATGTTTTACTGTGAACGGTCGCTATCTTAGCCCTTTGACCTAATCAACATGAAACTGTGTCCAGAGACAGAAGACATGTTGGTGTGTTGTGGATCCAAGCCCTGACCGGCTGCGATGAAGCAGCTGGGTGTGGCGGCGTGGCGAAGTGACCTGTAACGCCGATGCCATACGTTTGCTTCTAGATTCCACATGTTTCGACCGAGCTGCACCAAACTTGGCCTGACTCATCCTGGTCTGATGCCTGACAATGCTATGTCATCATATTATGACGTCATCTAAGCCCCGCCCCCTCAGAATGAATTAGAGAGATCTTCTGTGTAATTACATAATTAACAGTCCATGTTTGTTGTTTGTAGGGCAATGCTGCCCTCTGCTGCCCACTGAAATAGTTTCATTATTTCAGTAATTCGACACCAGAGGGCAGCATTGCCCTACGGAATGAAAGTTCAATGTTGTAATGGAGGAAAAAATTAAATAATTTGTAATTCTAACACAAAAACTCACAGAGACACCAAACGTTCAGTGATTGATCATAATCGAGTGTCCAATAATATCCAATGGTCAAATGATGACATCACTTAGGCCCCGCCCCCTCGGAACAGGAAGTGCTATTTTTTTACTTGGAAAGCTCTGTTTATGGCTCTCTTGACCTAATCAAGATGATTCGGATGATAAACTCTGTCAATGCTCGCTGCTGGCTGAACCGTGTGGGCGTGGCCAAATGGCGAATATCAGTCCCTCGCCATATACATACGTTTGGCTCTTATTCAGGCATAGATCATCCGATTGGCGCCAAACTGGATATGTATGACCTTTGTTCACCTCTAAAGAGCCCGACGGGTTTGAAATGTAATTTGGCTCCACTGCGCCCCCTAAGTTAATACATGGGCTGTATCTCCTCGACGCATTGACCGATCTGCGCCAGATTATTTGACAGTCGTCGGGGAGCGCTGCCGAACGCATTCACGCGTGTCGACCGGTGGATGGGTGTGGAAAATGCGCGACAGCTTCTGCGGCGGCTAGCGGGCGGCTGTGCTGGAAACTGCGGCGGAGCTTCTGCGGTGGGGAGTTGGCTGCGGCTCTGGAAATCGTGCGAGAGCTTCTGCGGTGGCTGGAACCCCCGCGGTGGCCAATAGGCCGGAGCGGCGCTTGCTGCGAGGGCCGCCCGAGGCTGCTTGCAGCTTTAATTAGGCCCGAGCAGCAAAGCGCTGCGAAGGCCTATTGTTTTCATACTGTTTATTATTCTTATTATTCTTCCACCCAAATGAATTGCCTTTTTGGGGGCTTTATCATATTCAAAAACTCACCAAACTTGGCGGTCGCATAAAACGAGTTTTAAATTTAAGTACTGTAAGGTCGTCGCAAAAATCGCAAAAAAAATTGCTCAACGGCAGCAACTAGCAATTTTCAAAAGACCCATTGCTATTCACTTACTTCATCGTAGAGACTTGAAATTCGGTACAGTTGTAGGGCTCACTAAGACGCTCAGAATTTACAAGTAATGTCATAGTGCAACTATCACAGAAAGTCGGCCATGTTGGATTGAAGGTCCATTTCGGACCCTATTTTGGCCGTTTACAGCCTTCGTATTTGATCGAACTCCTCCTAGGGATTTCGATTGATCGGCTTCAAACTCGGTCAGTCTGATCATAAGGCATGTCTGATTTAAAGTTATCAAATTGGTGAGTTTTGGAGCATGTTGAAGGGGGGTTAGCAGGGGTCAAAGTTCACCTACACGCCAGGAAAGAAAAACCTCTTATATTTCCTATACAAAAACACATAGAGGGACCAAACTTTCAGTGATTGATCGTCATCGGGTGTCCTATAATACCCTGCAGTGAAATTTTTTTTTTACGTAGGCCACGCCCCCTGAGAGCAGGAAGTGTAATGTTTTACTGTGAACGGTCGCTATCTTAGCCCTTTGACCTAATCAACATGAAACTGTGTCCAGAGACAGAAGACATGTTGGTGTGTTGTGGATTCCAACCCCGACCGGCTGCGATGAAGCAGGTGGGCGTGGCGGCGTTGCGAACGCCATCGAATTTCGTTTGGCTCTGAATTCCACAGTTTCGGGGTGAGCTGCTCCAAACTCACTAGGATGGATCCTTATCCACCCGCCAACAGGAATCCATAGCGAAATTTGGTGGGCGTGGCCTAATTTTTCTATAGCGACCCCTAGAGTATTTTAAATGAACAGCCCCAAGCCATGCTTAAACCTAGAATTACGAAACTTGGTACACATGTGTATCTTGTCGGGACGTACAAAAAAGTCTCTTAGAGCCATGCTCTAAACCCAACAGGAAGTCGGCCATTTTAGATTGAAGTTCATTTGACCTCGATTTTGACGTTTACAGCCTTTGCATTTGATCGAACTCCTCCTAGGGTTTTCGATTGATCGGCTTCAAACTCGGTCAGTCTGATCATAAGGCATGTTTGATTTAAAGTTATCAAATTGGTGACTGTATGAGCTTGCTGAAGGGGGGTTAGCAGGGCTCAAAGTTCCCCTGTGATCGACTGTGTAATATGTAATTACAAAGGGGATCCTTCATCATTCCGTAGGGCAATGCTGCCCTCTGGTGTCGAATTACTGAAATTACTGAAATAGTTTCATTATTTCAGTAATTCGACACCAGAGGGCAGCATTGCCCTACGGAAAGACAGAGTTCAATTTTGTAATGTAGGAAAAAATTAAAAATGTGTAATTCTACTGTGAACGGTCGATAGCTTCTGCACCAAACTTTGCACGAGTGACCCTGGCGGGACCCTGACGACCCTATGTCATCATATTATGACGTCATCTAAGCCCCGCCCCCTCAGAACCGGAAGTGCCGTTTTTTTCCTTGGAAAGCTCTGTTTATGGCTCTCTTGACCTAATCAAGGTGATTCTGTGTTGGATGACAGATAGGAAGTTGGTCTCGCTTGCTTTAAAGTGCCAAGAGTTTTCAATGGCGGCAACGCCGTTCGTATACGTTTGCCTCTGGATTCCACATTTTTTGACTGAGCTGCACCAAAATTTGCCTGAGTGTTCCTGGTGGGATGCCGGACGATCCTACGTCATCATATTATGACGTCATCTAAGCCCCGCCCCCTCGGAACAGGAAGTGCCGTTTTTTTCCTTGGAAAGCTCCGTTTATGGCTCTCTTGACCTAATCAAGATGATTCGGATGATAAACTCTGTCAATGCTCGCTGCTGGCTGAACCGTGTGGGCGTGGCCAAATGGCGAATATCAGTCCCTCGCCATATGCATACGTTTGGCTCTAATTCACGCATGGATCATCCGATTGGCACCAAACTGGATATGTATGATCTTTGTTCACCTCTAAAGAGCCCGACGGGTTTGAGATGTAATTTGACTCCACTGCGCCCCCTAAGGTAATACATCGGCCGTATCTCCTCGACGCATCGACCGATCTGCACCAGATTTTTTGACAGTCGTCGGGGAGCGTCGCCGAACGCATTCACGCGTGTCGCCCGGTGGATAGGCAGGGAAAATGCGCGACAGCTACTGCGGCGGCTAGCGGGCGGCGGTGCTGAAAACTGCGGCGGAGCTTCTGCGGTCGGGAGTTGGCTGCGGCTCTGGAAATCGTGCGAGACCTTCTGCGGTGGCCGGAACCCCCGCGGTGGCCAATAGGCCGGAGCGGCGCTTGCTGCGAGGGCCGCCCGAGGCTGCTTGCAGCTTTAATTAGGCCCGAGCAGCAAAGCGCTGCGAAGGCCTATTGTATCTGTACTGTTTATTAGGCCCGAGCAGCAAAGCGCTGCGAAGGCCTATTGTATCTGTACTGTTTATTATTATTCTTATTATTCTTACCCCCCAAAGAGGTGCCTTTTTGGGGGCTTTATCATATTCAAAAACGCACCAAACTTGGCGGTCGCGACTAGGCAGTTTAAAAATTTTGAATTTTAAGGTCGATGCAAAAATCGCAAAAAAATTGGCTCAACGGCGCCAACTAGCAATTTTCAAAGGAAATTTTGCTATTCATTTACTTTATCGTAGAGACATGAAATTTGGTACACATGTAGAGCTCACCAAGATGCTCAGAATAAGGTATAGATTTAGAAGTGCAAATATCACAGGAAGTCAGCCATTTTGTCTTGAACGTCCATTTTTTTCCTCGAGTTTGACGTTTACAGCCTTCGTATTTGATCGAACTCCTCCTAGGGATTTCGATTGATCGGCTTCAAACTTGGTCAGTCTGATCATAAGGCATGTTTGATTTAAAGTTATCAAATTGGTGAGTTTTGGAGTATGTTGAAGGGGGGTTAGCAGGGGTCAAAGTTCACCTACTCGCCATGAAACACGAAACTCTTATATTTCCTATACAAAAACACAGAGAGGGACCAAACTTTCAGAGATTGGTTGTCATCGGGTGTCCTAAAATACCCTGTGGTGAAATTATTTTTTTAAGTAGGCCACGCCCCCTGAGAACAGGAAGTGTCATGTTTTACTGTGAACGGTCGCTATCTTAGCCCTTTGACCTAATCAACATGAAACTGTGTCCAGAGACAGAAGACATGTTGGTGTGTTGAGTAATCCAACCCCGACCGGCTGCGATGAAGCAGGTGGGCGTGGCGGCGTTGCGAACGCCGTCGAATTTCGTTTGGCTCTGAATTCCACAATTTCGGGCCCAGCTGCTCCAAACTCACTAGGATGGATCCTTATCCACCCACCGACAGGAATTCATAACAAAATTTGGTGGGCGTGGCCTAATTTCTCTATAGCGACCCCTAGAGTATTTTAAATGAACAGCCCCAGGCCATGCTTTATCCTAGAATTACGAAACTTGGTACATATGTGTATCTTTTCAGGATGTACAAAAAAGTCTCTTGGAGCCATGCTCTAAACCCAACAGGAAGTCGGCCATTTTGTATTGAAGGTCCATTTTGGACCTCGAGTTTGACGTTTACAGCCTTCGTATTTGATCGAACTCCTCCTAGGGATTTCGATTGATCGGCTTCAAACTCGGTCAGTCTGATCATAAGGCATGTTTGATTTAAAGTTATCAAATTGGTGAGTTTTGGAGTATGTTGAAGGGGGGTTAGCAGGGGTCAAAGTTCACCTACTCGCCATGAAACACGAAACTCTTATATTTCCTATATAAAAACACATAGAGGGACCAAACGTTCAGTGATTGATTGTCATAAGATGTCCTAAAATACCCTGTGGTGAAATGATGACATCACTTAAGCCACGCCCCCTGAGAACAGGAAGTGTCATGTTTTACTGTGAACGGTCGCTATCTTAGCCCTTTGACCTAATCAACATGAAACTGTGTCCAGAGACAGAAGACATGTTGGTGTGTTGTGGATTCAAGCCCTGACCGGCTTTGACATAGCAGGTGGGTGTGGCGGCGTGGCGAAGTGACCTGTGACGCCGTTGCCATACGTTTGGCTCTGAATTCCACAATTTCGGGCCCAGCTGCTCCAAACTCACTAGGATGGATCATTATCCACCCACCGACAGGAATTCATAACAAAATTTGGTGGGCGTGGCCTAATTTCTCTATAGCGACCCCTAGAGTATTTTAAATGAACAGCCCCAAGCCATGCTGAAACCTAGAATTACGAAACTTGGTACACATGTGTATCTTGTCGGGACGTACAAAAAAGTCTCTTAGAGCCATGCTCTAAACCCAACAGGAAGTCGGCCATTTTAGATTGAAGTTCATTTGACCTCGATTTTGACGTTTACAGCCTTCGTATTTGATCGAACTCCTCCTAGGGATTTCGATTGATCGGCTTCAAACTTGGTCAGTCTGATCATAAGGCATGTTTGATTTAAAGTTATCAAATTGGTGAGTTTTGGAGCATGTTGAAGGGGGGTTAGCAGGGCTCAAAGATCCCCTGTGATTGACTGTGTAATATGTTACACAGTCAATTACAAAGGGGATTATTTTGTCATGTGTAAGGCAATGCTGCCCTCTGGTGTCGAATTACTGAAATAATGAAACTATTTCAGTAATTTCAGTAATTCGACACCAGAGGGCAGCATTGCCCTACGGAATGACAGTTCAATGTTGAATTGAAAAGGAAAAAATTAAATAATTTGTAATTCTAACACAAAAACTGACAGAGACACCAAAGTTTGAGTTATTGATCATTATCTTGTGTCCAATAATATCCAATGGTCAAATGATGACATCACGTAGGCCACGCCCCCTGAGAACAGGAAGTGTCATGTTTTACTGTGAACGGTCGCTCTCTTAGCCCTTTGACCTAATCAACATGAACCTGTGTCCAGAGACAGAAGACATGTTGGTGTGTTGAGGTTTCCAACCCTGACCGGCTTTGAGATAGCAGCTGGGCGTGGCGGCGTGGCGAAGTGACCTGTAACGCCGATGCCATACTTTTGCTTCTAGATTCCACATGTTTCGACCGAGCTGCACCAAACTTGGCTTGAGTGATGCTGGTGTGATGTCTGAAAATTCTATGTCATCAGATTATGACGTCATCTAAGCCCCGCCCCCTCAGAACAGGAAGTGCTATTTTTTTCCTTGGAAACTTTCATCTATGGCTCTCTTGACCTAATCAAGGTGATTCTGTGTTGGATGACAGATAGGAAGTTGATCTCGCTTGCTTTAAAGTGCCAAGAGTTTTCAATGGCGGCAACGCCATTCGTATACGTTTGCCTCTACATTCCACATATTTTGACCGAGCTGCATCAAACTTGGCCTGAGTGATCCTGGAGGCTTGCCCGTCAATCCTACGTCATCACATTATGACGTCATCTAAGCCCCGCCCCCTCGGAACAGGAAGTGCCGTTTTTTTTCCTTGGAAAGCTCTGTTTATGGCTCTCTTGACCTAATCAAGGTGATTCTGTGTTGGATGACAGATAGGAAGTTGGTCTCGCTTGCTTTAAAGTGCCAAGAGTTTTCAATGGCGGCAACGCCGTTCGTATACGTTTGCCTCTACATTCCACATATTTTGACCGAGCTGCATCAAACTTTGCCTGAGTAATCCTGGTGGTATGCCCGTCGACCCTATGTCATCATATTATGACGTCATCTAAGCCCCGCCCCCTCGGAACAGGAAGTGCCGTTTTTTTCGTTGGAAAGCTCCGTTTATGGCTCTCTTGACCTAATCAAGGTAACTCGGATGATAAACTCTGTCAATGCTCGCTTCTGGCTGAACCGTGTGGGCGTGGCAAAATGGCGAATATCAGTCCCTCGCCATATACATACGTTTGGCTCTAATTCACACATGGATCATCCGATTGGCGCCAAACTGGATATGTATGAACTTTGTTCACCTCTAAAGAGCCCGACGGGTTTGAGATGTAATTTGACTCCACTGCGCCCCCTAAGTTGATACATCGGCCGTATCTCCTCGACGCATCGACCGATCTGCACCAGATTTTTCGACAGTCGTCGGGGAGCGCCGCCGAACGCATTCACGCGTGTCGCCCGGTGGACGGGCGGGGAAAATGCGCGACAGCTTCAGCGGCGGCTGACGGGCGGCGGTGCTGGAAACTGCGGCAGAGCTTCCGCGGTGGGGAGCGGGCTGCGGCTCTGGAAAACGCGCGAGAGCTTCTGCGGTGGCCGGAACCCCCGCGGTGGCCAATAGGCCGGAGCGGCGCTTGCTGCGAGGGCCGCCCGAGGCTGCTTGCAGCTTTAATTCTTCTTACGATTCTGCCCCCCTCTTCGTGCGCCTTTTTGGGGGCTTTATCATATTCAAAAACTCACCAAACTTGGCGGAAGCGACTAGGCGGTTTAAAAATTTTGAATTTTAAGGTCGCCGCAAAAATCGCAAAAAAAATTGCTCAACGGCGGCAACTAGCAATTTTCAACAGACCCATTGCTATTCACTTACTTCATCGTAGAGACTTGAAATTCGGTACAGTTGTAGAGCTCACTAAGACGCTCAGAATTTACAAGTAATGTCATAGTGCAAGTATCACAGGAAGTCGGCCATTTTGTATTGAAGGTCCATTTTTTACCTCGAGTTTGACGTTTACAGCCTTCGTATTTGATCGAACTCCTCCTAGGGATTTCGATTGATCGGCTTCAAACTCGGTCAGTCTGATCATAAGGCATGTCTTATTTAAAGTTATCAAATTGGTGAGTTTTGGAGCATGTTGAAGGGGGGTTAGCAGGGGTCAAAGTTCACCTACACGCCATGAAACAAAAACCTCTTATATTTCCTATACAAAAACACATAGAGGGACCAAACTTTCAGTGATTGATCGTCATCGGGTGTCCTAAAATACCCTACAGTGAAATTTTTTTTTTATGTAGGCCACGCCCCCTGAGAGCAGGAAGTGTAATGTTTTACTGTGAACGGTCGCTATCTTAGCCCTTTGACCTAATCAACATGAAACTGTGTCCAGAGACAGAAGACATGTTGGTGTGTTCTGGATTCCAACCCCGACCGGCTGCGATGAAGCAGGTGGGCGTGGCGGCGTTGCGAACGCCATCGAATTTCGTTTGGCTCTGAATTCCACAGTTTCGGGGTGAGCTGCTCCAAACTCACTAGGATGGATTCTTATCCATCCCCAAACAGGAATCCATAACGAAATTTGGTGGGCGTGGCCTAATTTTTCTATAGCGACCCCTAGAGTATTTTAAATGAACAGCCCCAAGCCATGCTTAAACCTAGAATTACGAAACTTGGTACACATGTGTATCTTGTCGGGACGTACAAAAAAGTCTCTTAGAGCCATGCTCTAAACCCAACAGGAAGTCGGCCATTTTAGATTGAAGTTCATTTGACCTCGATTTTGACGTTTACAGCCTTTGCATTTGATCGAACTCCTCCTAGGGTTTTCGATTGATCGGCTTCAAACTCGGTCAGTCTGATCATAAGGCATGTCTGATTTAAAGTTATCAAATTGGTGACTGTATGAGCTTGCTGAAGGGGGGTTACCAGGGGTCAAAGTTCACCTACTCGCCATGAAACACGAAACTCTTATATATCCTGCACAGAAACTCACAGAGATGCCAAACTTTAAATTATTGATCATCATTAGGTGTCCAAAAATACCCTGTGGTCAAATGATGACATCACTTAGGCCACGCCCCCTGAGAACAGGAAGTGTCATGTTTTACTGTGAACGGTCGCTATCTTAGCCCTTTGACATAATCAATATTAAACTGTGTCCAGAGACAGAAGACATGTTGGTGTGTTGAGGATTCAAGCCCTGACTGGCTGCGATGAAGCAGCTGGCTGTGGCGGCGTGGCGAAGTGACCTGTAAGGCCGATGCCATACGTTTGCTTCTAGATTCCACATGTTTCGACCGAGCTGCACCAAACTTGGCCTGACTCATCCTGGTGTGATACCTGACAATGCTATGTCATCATATTATGACGTCATCTAAGCCCCGCCCCCTCAGAATGAATTAGAGAGATCTTCTGTGTAATTACATAATAAACAGTCCATGTTCGTTGTTTGTAGGGCAATGCTGCCCTCTGCTGCCCACTGAAATAGTTTCATTATTTCAGTAATTCGACACCAGAGGGCAGCATTGCCCTACGGAATGAAAGTTCAATGTTGTAATGGAGGAAAAAACTAAATAATTAGTAATTCTAACACAAAAACTCACAGAGACACCAAACGTTCAGTGATTGATCATAATCGAGTGTCCAATAATATCCAATGGTCAAATGATGACATCACTTAGGCCACGCCCCCTGAGAACAGGAAGTGTCATGTTTTACTGTGAACGGTCGCTATCTTAGCCCTTTGACCTAATCAACATGAAACTGTGTCCAGAGACAGAAGACATGTTGGTGTGTTGTGGATCCAAGCCCTGACCAGCTGCGATGAAGCAGCTGGGTGTGGCGGCGTGGCGAAGTGACCTGTAACGCCGATGCCATACGTTTGCTTCTAGATTCCACATGTTTCGACCGAGCTGCACCAAACTTGGCCTGACTCATCCTGGTCTGATGCCTGACAATGCTATGTCATCATATTATGACGTCATCTAAGCCCCGCCCCCACAGAATGAATTAGAGAGATCTTCTGTGTAATTACATAATAAACAGTCCATGTTCGTTGTTTGTAGGGCAATGCTGCCCTCTGCTGCCCACTGAAATAGTTTCATTATTTCAGTAATTCGACACCAGAGGGCAGCATTGCCCTACGGAATGAAAGTTCAATGTTGTAATGGAGGAAAAAATTAAATAATTTGTAATTCTAACACAAAAACTCACAGAGACACCAAACGTTCAGTGATTGATCATAATCGAGTGTCCAATAATATCCAATGGTCAAATGATGACATCACTTAGGCCCCGCCCCCTCGGAACAGGAAGTGCTATTTTTTTACTTGGAAAGCTCTGTTTATGGCTCTCTTGACCTAATCAAGATGATTCGGATGATAAACTCTGTCAATGCTCGCTGCTGGCTGAACCGTGTGGGCGTGGCCAAATGGCGAATATCAGTCCCTCGCCATATACATACGTTTGGCTCTTATTCAGGCATAGATCATCCGATTGGCGCCAAACTGGATATGTATGACCTTTGTTCACCTCTAAACAGCCCGACGGGTTTGAAATGTAATTTGGCTCCACTGCGCCCCCTAAGTTAATACATGGGCTGTATCTCCTCGACGCATCGACCGATCTGCGCCAGATTTTTTGACAGTCGTCGGGGAGCGCTGCCGAACGCATTCACGCGTGTCGCCTGGTGGACGGGCGGGGAAAATGCGCGACAGCTTCTGCGGTGGCTGGCGGGCGGCGGTGCTGAAAACTGCGGCGGAGCTTCTGCGGTGGGGAGTTGGCTGCGGCTCTGGAAATTGTGCGAGACCTTCTGCGGTGGCCGGAACCCCCGCGGTGGCCAATAGGCCGGAGCGGCGCTTGCTGCGAGGGCCGCCCGAGGCTGCTTGCAGCTTTAATTATTATTAGGCCCGAGCAGCAAAGCGCTGCGAAGGCCTATTGTTTCTGTACTGTTTCTTATTATTATTATTACGATTCTGCCCCCCCAAAGAGGCGCCTTTTTGGGGGCTTTATCATATTCAAAAACTCACCAAACTTGGCGGTGGCGACTAGAAAATTTAAAAATTTTGAATTTTAAGGTTGTCGCAAAAATCGCAAAAAAAATTGCTGAACGGCGGCAACTAGCAATTTTCTGTTGACACAATGGTATGAACGTACTTCATCGTAGAGACATGAAATTTGGTACACTTGTAGAGCTCACCAAAAGACTCAGAACTTACATTTAATGTTATAAGCCAACTATCACAGAAAGTCGGCCATTTTGTATTGAACGTCCATTTTTTACCTCGATTTTGACGTTTACAGCCTTCGTATTTGATCGAACTCCTCCTAGGGATTTCGATTGATCGACTTCAAACTCGGTCAGTCTGATCATAAGGCATGTTTGATTTAAAGTTATCAAATTGGTGAGTTTTGGAGCATGTTGAAGGGGGGTTAGCAGGGGTCAAAGTTCACCTACTCGCCATGAAACACGAAACTCTTATATTTCCTATATAAAAACACATAGAGGGACCAAACTTTCAGTGATTGATCGGCATCAGGTGCCCTACAATACCCTATGGTGAAATGATGACATCACTTAGGCCACGCCCCCTGAGAACAGGAAGTGTCATGTTTTACTGTGAACGGTCGCTATCTTAGCCCTTTGACCTAATCAACATGAAACTGTGTCCAGAGACAGAAGACATGTTGGTGTGTTGTGGATTCCAACCCCGACCGGCTTTGACATAGCAGGTGGGCGTGGCGGTGTGGCGAAGTGACCTGTAACGCCGTTGCCATACGTTTGGCTCTGAATTCCACAATTTCGGGCCCAGCTGCTCCAAACTCACTAGGATGGATCATTATCCACCCACCGACAGGAATTCATAACAAAATGTGGTGGGCGTGGCCTAATTTCTCTATAGCGACCCCTAGAGTATTTTAAATGAACAGCCCTAAGCCATGCTTTAACCTAGAATTACGAAACTTGGTACACATGTGTATCTTGTCAGGACGTACAAAAAAGTCTATTACAGCCATGGTCGAAACCCAACAGGAAGTCGGCCATTTTAGATTGAAGTTCATTTGACCTCGATTTTGACGTTTACAGCCTTTGCATTTGATCGAACTCCTCCTAGGGATTTCGATTGATCGGCTTCAAACTCGGTCAGTCTGATCATAAGGCGTGTCTGATTTAAAGTTATCAAATTGGTGACTGTCTGAGATTGCTGAAGGGGGGTTACCAGGGGTCAAAGTTCACCTACTCGCCATGAAACACGAAACTCTTATATTTCCTATATAAAAACACATAGAGGGACCAAACTTTCAGTGATTGATCATCATCAGGTGGCCTACAATACCATATGGTCAAATGATGACATCACTTAGGCCACGCCCCCTGAGAACAGGAAGTGTCATGTTTTACTGTGAACGGTCGCTCTCTTAGCCCTTTGACCTAATCAACATGAAACTGTGTCCAGACACAGAAGACATGTTGGTGTGTTGAGGATTCCAACCCCGACCGGCTTTGAGATAGCAGCTGGGCGTGGCGGCGTGGCGAAGTGACCTGTAACGCCGATGCCATACGTTTGCTTCTAGATTCCACATGTTTCGACCGAGCTGCACCAAACTTGGCTTGAGTGATCCTGGAGGCTTGCCCGTCAATCCTACGTCATCACATTATGACGTCATCTAAGCCCCGCCCCCTCGGAACCGGAAGTGCCGTTTTTTTCCTTGGAAAGCTCTGTTTATGGCTCTCTTGACCTAATCAAGTTGATTCTGTGTTGGATGACAGATAGGAAGTTGATCTCGCTTGCTTTAAAGTGCCAAGAGTTTTCAATGGCGGCAACGCCGTTCGTATACGTTTGCCTCTACATTCCACATATTTTGACCGAGCTGCATCAAACTTGGCCTGAGTGATCCTGGAGGCTTGCCCATCAATCCTACGTCATCACATTATGACGTCATCTAAGCCCCGCCCCCTCGGAACCGGAAGTGCCGTTTTTTTCCTTGGAAAGCTCTGTTTATGGCTCTCTTGACCTAATCAAGTTGATTCTGTGTTGGATGACAGATAGGAAGTTGATCTCGCTTGCTTTAAAGTGCCAAGAGTTTTCAATGGCGGCAACGCCGTTCGTATACGTTTGCCTCTACATTCCACATATTTTGACCGAGCCGCATCAAACTTGACCTGAGTGATTCTGGTGGGATGCCCGTCGATCCTACGTCATCATATTATGACGTCATCTAAGCCCCGCCCCCTCGGAACCGGAAGTGCCGTTTTTTTCCTTGGAAAGCTCCGTTTATGGCTCTCTTTACCTAATCAAGATGATTCGGATGATAAGCTCTGTCAATGCTCGCTGCTGGCTGAACCGTGTGGGCGTGGCCACATGGCCAATATCAGTCCCTCGCCATATGCATACGTTTGGCTCTTACTCACGCATAGATCATCCGATTGACGCCAAACTGGATATGTATGACCTTTGTTCACCTCTAAAGAGCCCAACGAGGTTGAGATGTAATTTGGCTCCACTGCGCCCCCTAAGTTAATACATCGGCCGTATGTCCTCGACGCATCGACCGATCTGCACCAGATTTTTCGACAGTCGTCGGGGTGCGCCGCCGAACGCATTCACGCGTGTCGACCGGTGGACGGGCGGGGAAAATGCGCGACAGCTCCTGCGGCGGCTAGCGGGCGGCGGTGCTGGAAACTGCGGCGGAGCTTCCGCGGTGGGGAGCGGGCTGCGGCTCTGGAAACCGCGCGAGAGCTTCTGCGGTGGCCGGAACCCCCGCGGTGGCCAATAGGCCGGAGCGGCGCTTGCTGCGAGGGCCGCCCGAGGCTGCTTGCAGCTTTAATTATTATTACGATTCTGCCCCCCCAAAGAGGCGCCTTTTTGGGGGCTTTATCATATTCAAAAACTCACCAAACTTGGCGGTGGCGACTAGAAAATTTAAAAATTTTGAATTTTAAGGTTGTCGCAAAAATCGCAAAAAAAATTGCTGAACGGCGGCAACTAGCAATTTTCTGTTGACACAATGGTATGAACGTACTTCATCGTAGAGAGATGAAATTTGGTACACTTGTAGAGCTCACCAAAAGACTCAGAACTTACATTTAATGTTATAAGCCAACTATCACAGAAAGTCGGCCATTTTGTATTGAACGTCCATTTTTTACCTCGATTTTGACGTTTACAGCCTTCGTATTTGATCGAACTCCTCCTAGGGATTTCGATTGATCGACTTCAAACTCGGTCAGTCTGATCATAAGGCATGTTTGATTTAAAGTTATCAAATTGGTGAGTTTTGGAGCATGTTGAAGGGGGGTTAGCAGGGGTCAAAGTTCACCTACTCGCCATGAAACACGAAACTCTTATATTTCCTATATAAAAACACATAGAGGGACCAAACTTTCAGTGATTGATCGGCATCAGGTGCCCTACAATACCCTATGGTGAAATGATGACATCACTTAGGCCACGCCCCCTGAGAACAGGAAGTGTCATGTTTTACTGTGAACGGTCGCTATCTTAGCCCTTTGACCTAATCAACATGAAACTGTGTCCAGAGACAGAAGACATGTTGGTGTGTTGTGGATTCCAACCCCGACCGGCTTTGACATAGCAGGTGGGCGTGGCGGTGTGGCGAAGTGACCTGTAACGCCGTTGCCATACGTTTGGCTCTGAATTCCACAATTTCGGGCCCAGCTGCTCCAAACTCACTAGGATGGATCATTATCCACCCACCGACAGGAATTCATAACAAAATGTGGTGGGCGTGGCCTAATTTCTCTATAGCGACCCCTAGAGTATTTTAAATGAACAGCCCTAAGCCATGCTTTAACCTAGAATTACGAAACTTGGTACACATGTGTATCTTGTCAGGACGTACAAAAAAGTCTATTACAGCCATGGTCGAAACCCAACAGGAAGTCGGCCATTTTAGATTGAAGTTCATTTGACCTCGATTTTGACGTTTACAGCCTTTGCATTTGATCGAACTCCTCCTAGGGATTTCGATTGATCGGCTTCAAACTCGGTCAGTCTGATCATAAGGCGTGTCTGATTTAAAGTTATCAAATTGGTGACTGTCTGAGATTGCTGAAGGGGGGTTACCAGGGGTCAAAGTTCACCTACTCGCCATGAAACACGAAACTCTTATATTTCCTATATAAAAACACATAGAGGGACCAAACTTTCAGTGATTGATCATCATCAGGTGGCCTACAATACCATATGGTCAAATGATGACATCACTTAGGCCACGCCCCCTGAGAACAGGAAGTGTCATGTTTTACTGTGAACGGTCGCTCTCTTAGCCCTTTGACCTAATCAACATGAAACTGTGTCCAGACACAGAAGACATGTTGGTGTGTTGAGGATTCCAACCCCGACCGGCTTTGAGATAGCAGCTGGGCGTGGCGGCGTGGCGAAGTGACCTGTAACGCCGATGCCATACGTTTGCTTCTAGATTCCACATGTTTCGACCGAGCTGCACCAAACTTGGCCTGAGTGATCCTGGAGGCTTGCCCATCAATCCTACGTCATCACATTATGACGTCATCTAAGCCCCGCCCCCTCGGAACCGGAAGTGCCGTTTTTTTCCTTGGAAAGCTCTGTTTATGGCTCTCTTGACCTAATCAAGTTGATTCTGTGTTGGATGACAGATAGGAAGTTGATCTCGCTTGCTTTAAAGTGCCAAGAGTTTTCAATGGCGGCAACGCCGTTCGTATACGTTTGCCTCTACATTCCACATATTTTGACCGAGCCGCATCAAACTTGACCTGAGTGATTCTGGTGGGATGCCCGTCGATCCTACGTCATCATATTATGACGTCATCTAAGCCCCGCCCCCTCGGAACCGGAAGTGCCGTTTTTTTCCTTGGAAAGCTCCGTTTATGGCTCTCTTGACCTAATCAAGATGATTCGGATGATAAGCTCTGTCAATGCTCGCTGCTGGCTGAACCGTGTGGGCGTGGCCACATGGCCAATATCAGTCCCTCGCCATATGCATACGTTTGGCTCTTACTCACGCATAGATCATCCGATTGACGCCAAACTGGATATGTATGACCTTTGTTCACCTCTAAAGAGCCCAACGAGGTTGAGATGTAATTTGGCTCCACTGCGCCCCCTAAGTTAATACATCGGCCGTATGTCCTCGACGCATCGACCGATCTGCACCAGATTTTTCGACAGTCGTCGGGGTGCGCCGCCGAACGCATTCACGCGTGTCGACCGGTGGACGGGCGGGGAAAATGCGCGACAGCTCCTGCGGCGGCTAGCGGGCGGCGGTGCTGGAAACTGCGGCGGAGCTTCCGCGGTGGGGAGCGGGCTGCGGCTCTGGAAACCGCGCGAGAGCTTCTGCGGTGGCCGGAACCCCCGCGGTGGCCAATAGGCCGGAGCGGCGCTTGCTGCGAGGGCCGCCCGAGGCTGCTTGCAGCTTTAATTATTATTACGATTCTTCCCACCTCTTCGTGTGCCTTTTTGGGGGCTTTATCATATTCAAAAACTCACCAAACTTGGCGGTCGCAACGAGAAAATTTAAAAATTTTGAATTTTAAGGTTGTCGCAAAAATCGCAAAAAAAATTGCTGAACGGCGGCAACTAGCAATTTTCTGTTGACACAATGGTATGAACGTACTTCATCGTAGAGACATGAAATTTGGTACACATGTAGAGCTCACCAAAAGACTCAGAACTTACATTTAATGTTATAAGCCAACTATCACAGAAAGTCGGCCATTTTGTATTGAACGTCCATTTTTTTCCTCGATTTTGCTGTTTACAGCCTTCGTATTTGATCGAACTCCTCCTAGGGATTTCGATTGATCGGCTTCAAACTTGGTCAGTCTGATCATAAGGCATGTTTGATTTAAAGTTATCAAATTGGTGAGTTTTGGAGCATGTTGAAGGGGGGTTAGCAGGGGTCAAAGTTCACCTACTCGCCATTAAACACGAAACTCTTATATTTCCTATACAAAAACACATAGAGGGACCAAACTTTCAGTGATTGATCGTCATCGGGTGTCCTAAAATACCCTGTGGTGAAATGATGACATCACTTAGGCCACGCCCCCTGAGAACAGGAAGTGTCATGTTTTACTGTGAACGGTCGCTATCTTAGCCCTTTGACCTAATCAACATGAAACTGTGTCCAGAGACAGAAGACAAGTTGGTGTGTTGAGGATTCCAACCCCGACCTGCTTTGACATAGCAGGTGGGCGTGGCGGCGCGGCGAAGTGACCTGTAACGCCGTTGCCATACGTTTGGCTCTGAATTCCACAATTTCGGGCCCAGCTGCTCCAAACTCACTAGGATGGATCCTTATCCACCCACCGACAGGAATTCATAACAAAATTTGGTGGGCGTGGCCTAATTTCTCTATAGCGACCCCTAGAGTATTTTAAATGAACAGCCCCAAGCCATGCTTTATCCTAGAATTACGAAACTTGGTACATATGTGTATCTTGTCGGGACGTACAAAAAAGTCTCTTAGAGCCATGCTCTAAACCCAACAGGAAGTCGGCCATTTTGTATTGAAGGTCCATTGTGGACCTCGAGTTTGATGTTTACAGCCTTTGCATTTGATCGAACTCCTCCTAGGGATTTCGGTTGATCGGCTTCAAACTCGGTCAGTCTGATCATAAGGCATGTCTGATTTAAAGTTATCAAATTGGTGACTGTATGAGCTTGCTGAAGGGGGGTTACCAGGGGTCAAAGTTCACCTACTCGCCATGAAACACGAAACTCTTATATATCCTGCACAGAAACTCACAGAGACACCAAACTTTCAGTTATTGATCATCAATAGGTGTCCTAAAATACCCTGTGGTGAAATTATGACATCGCTTAGGCGACGCCCCCTGAGAACAGGAAGTGTCATGTTTTACTGTGAACGGTCGCTATCTTAGCCCTTTGACCTAATCAACATGAAACTGTGTCCAGAGACAGAAGACATGTTGGTGTGTTGTGGATTCAAGCCCTGACCGGCTGCGATGAAGCAGCTGTGTGCGGCGGCATGGCGAAGTGACCTGTAACGCCGATGCCATACGTTTGCTTCTAGATTCCACATGTTTCGACCGAGCTGCACTAAACTTGGCTTGAGTGATGCTGGTGTGATACCTGAAAATTCTATGTCATCAGATTATGACGTCATCTAAGCCCCGCCCCCTCAGAACAGGAAGTGCTATTTTTTTCCTTGGAAACATTCATCTATGGCTCTCTTGACCTAATCAAGGTGATTCTGTGTTGGATGACAGATAGGAAGTTGGTCTCGCTTGCTTTAAAGTGCCAACAGTTTTCAATGGCGGCAACGCCGTTCGTATACGTTTGCCTCTACCTTCCACATATTTTGACCGAGCTGCATCAAACTTGGCCTGAGTGATCCTGGAGGCTTGCCCGTCAATCCTACGTCATCACATTATGACGTCATCTAAGCCCCGCCCCCTCGGAACCGGAAGTGCCGTTTTTTTCCTTGGAAAGCTCTGTTTATGGCTCTCTTGACCTAATCAAGGTGATTCTGTGTTGGATGACAGATAGGAAGTTGGTCTCGCTTGCTTTAAAGTGCCAAGAGTTTTCAATGGCGGCAACGCCGTTCGTATACGTTTGCCTCTACATTCCACATATTTTGACCGAGCTGCATCAAACTTGGCCTGAGTGATCCTGGAGGGAGGCCCGTCGATCCTACGTCATCATATTATGACGTCATCTAAGCCCCGCCCCCTCGGAACAGGAAGTGCCGTTTTTTTCCTTGGAAAGCTCTGTTTATGGCTCTCTTGACCTAATCAAGATGATTCGGATGATAAACTGTGTCAATGCTCGCTGCTGGCTGAACCGTGTGGGCGTGGCCAAACGGCGAATATCAGTCCCTCGCCATATGCATACGTTTGGCTCTTATTCACGCATGGATTATCCGATTGCCGCCAAACTGGATATGTATGACCTTTGTTCACCTCTAAAGAGCCCGACGGGTTTGAGATGTAATTTGGCTCCACTGCGCCCCCTAAGTTAATACATGGGTTGTATCTCCTCGACGCATCGACCGATCTGCGCCAGATTTTTCGACAGTCGTCGGGGAGCGCCGCCGAACGCATTCACGCGTGTCGCCCGGTGGACGGGCGGGGAAAATGCGCGACAGCTTCTGCGGCGGCTGGCGGGCGGCGGTGCTGGAAACTGCGGCGGAGCTTCTGCGGTGGGGAGTTGGCTGCGGCTCTGGAAAACGCGCGAGAGCTTCTGCGGTGGCCGGAACCCCCGCGGTGGCCAATAGGCCGGAGCGGCGCTTGCTGCGAGGGCCGCCCGAGGCTGCTTGCAGCTTTAATTATTATTACGATTCTTCCCACCTCTTCGTGTGCCTTTTTGGGGGCTTTATCATATTCAAAAACTCACCAAACTTGGCGGTCGCATAAAACGAGTTTTAAATTTAAGTACTGTAAGGTCGTCGCAAAAATCGCAAAAAAAATTGCTCAACGGCAGCAACTAGCAATTTTCAAAAGACCCATTGCTATTCACTTACTTCATCGTAGAGACTTGAAATTCGGTACAGTTGTAGGGCTCACTAAGACGCTCAGAATTTACAAGTAATGTCATAGTGCAACTATCACAGAAAGTCGGCCATGTTGGATTGAAGGTCCATTTCGGACCCTATTTTGGCCGTTTACAGCCTTCGTATTTGATCGAACTCCTCCTAGGGATTTCGATTGATCGGCTTCAAACTCGGTCAGTCTGATCATAAGGCATGTCTGATTTAAAGTTATCAAATTGGTGAGTTTTGGAGCATGTTGAAGGGGGGTTACCAGGGGTCAAAGTTCACCTACACGCCATGAAACAAAAACCTCTTATATTTCCTATACAAAAACACATAGAGGGACCAAACTTTCAGTGATTGATCGGCATCGGGTGTCCTATAATACCCTGCAGTGAAATTTTTTTTTTACGTAGGCCACGCCCCCTGAGAGCAGGAAGTGTAATGTTTTACTGTGAACGGTCGCTATCTTAGCCCTTTGACCTAATCAACATGAAACTGTGTCCAGAGACAGAAGACATGTTGGTGTGTTGTGGATTCCAACCCCGACCGGCTGCGATGAAGCAGGTGGGCGTGGCGGCGTTGCGAACGCCATCGAATTTCGTTTGGCTCTGAATTCCACAGTTTTGGGGTGAGCTGCTCCAAACTCACTAGGATGGATCCTTATCCATCCCCGAACAGGAATCCATAGCGATATTTGGTGGGCGTGGCCTAATTTTTCTATAGCGACCCCTAGAGTATTTTAAATGAACAGCCCCAAGCCATGCTTAAACCTAGAATTACGAAACTTGGTACACATGTGTATATTGTCGGGACGTACAAAAAAGTCTCTTAGAGCCATGCTCTAAACCCAACAGGAAGTCGGCCATTTTAGATTGAAGTTCATTTGACCTCCATTTTGACGTTTACAGCCTTTGCATTTGATCGAACTCCTCCTAGGGATTTCGATTGATCGGCTTCAAACTCGGTCAGTCTGATCATAAGGCATGTCTGATTTAAAGTTATCAAATTGGTGACTGTATGAGCTTGCTGAAGGGGGTTACCAGGGGTCAAAGTTCACCTACTCGCCATGAAACACGAAACTCTTATATATCCTGCACAGAAACTCACAGAGATGCCAAACTTTAAATTATTGATCATCATTAGGTGTCCAAAAATACCCTGTGGTCAAATGATGACATCACTTAGGCCACGCCCCCTGAGAACAGGAAGTGTCATGTTTTACTGTGAACGGTCGCTATCTTAGCCCTTTGACATAATCAATATTAAACTGTGTCCAGAGACAGAAGACATGTTGGTGTGTTGAGGATTCAAGCCCTGACTGGCTGCGATGAAGGAGCTGGCTGTGGCGGCGTGGCGAAGTGACCTGTAAGGCCGATGCCATACGTTTGCTTCTAGATTCCACATATTTCGACCGAGCTGCACCAAACTTGGCCTGACTCATCCTGGTGTGATGCCTGACAATGCTATGTCATCATATTATGACGTCATCTAAGCCCCGCCCCCTCAGAATGAATTAGAGAGATCTTCTGTGTAATTACATAATAAACAGTCCATGTTCGTTGTTTGTAGGGCAATGCTGCCCTCTGCTGCCCACTGAAATAGTTTCATTATTTCAGTAATTCGACACCAGAGGGCAGCATTGCCCTACGGAATGAAAGTTCAATGTTGTAATGGAGGAAAAAATTAAATAATTTGTAATTCTAACACAAAAACTCACAGAGACACCAAACGTTCAGTGATTGGTCATAATCGAGTGTCCAATAATATCCAATGGTCAAATGATGACATCACTTAGGCCCCGCCCCCTCGGAACAGGAAGTGCTATTTTTTTACTTGGAAAGCTCTGTTTATGGCTCTCTTGACCTAATCAAGATGATTCGGATGATAAACTCTGTCAATGCTCGCTGCTGGCTGAACCGTGTGGGCGTGGCCAAATGGCGAATATCAGTCCCTCGCCATATACATACGTTTGGCTCTTATTCAGGCATAGATCATCCGATTGGCGCCAAACTGGATATGTATGACCTTTGTTCACCTCTAAAGAGCCCGACGGGTTTGAAATGTAATTTGGCTCCACTGCGCCCCCTAAGTTAATACATGGGCTGTATCTCCTCGACGCATCGACCGATCTGCGCCAGATTTTTTGACAGTCGTCGGGGAGCGCTGCCGAACGCATTCACGCGTGTCGCCTGGTGGATGGGTGTGGAAAATGCGCGACAGCTTCTGCGGTGGCTGGCGGGCGGCGGTGCTGGAAACTGCGGCGGAGCTTCTGCGGTGGGGAGTTGGCTGCGGCTCTGGAAATCGTGCGAGAGCTTCTGCGGTGGCTGGAACCCCCGCGGTGGCCAATAGGCCGGAGCGGCGCTTGCTGCGAGGGCCGCCCGAGGCTGCTTGCAGCTTTAATTATTATTACGATTCTTCCCACCTCTTCGTGTGCCTTTTTGGGGGCTTTATCATATTCAAAAACTCACCAAACTTGGCGGTGGCGACTAGAAAATTTAAAAATTTTGAATTTTAAGGTTGTCGCAAAAATCGCAAAAAAAATTGCTGAACGGCGGCAACTAGCAATTTTATGTTGACACAATGGTATGAACGTACTTCATCGTAGAGACATGAAATTTGGTACACTTGTAGAGCTCACCAAAAGACTCAGAACTTACATTGAATGTTATAAGCCAACTATCACAGAAAGTCGGCCATTTTGTATTGAACGTCCATTTTTTACCTCGAGTTTGACGTTTACAGCCTTCGTATTTGATCGAACTCCTCCTAGGGATTTCGATTGATCGACTTCAAACTCGGTCAGTCTGATCATAAGGCATGTTTGATTTAAAGTTATCAAATTGGTGAGTTTTGGAGTATGTTGAAGGGGGGTTAGCAGGGGTCAAAGTTCACCTACTCGCCATGAAACACGAAACTCTTATATTTCCTATATAAAAACACATAGAGGGACCAAACTTTCAGTGATTGATCGGCGTCGCGTGCCCTACAATACCCTATGGTGAAATGATGACATCACTTAGGCCACGCCCCCTGAGAACAGGAAGTGTCATGTTTTACTGTGAACGGTCGCTATCTTAGCCCTTTGACCTAATCAACATGAAACTGTGTCCAGAGACAGAAGACATGTTGGTGTGTTGAGGATTCCAACCCCGACCGGCTTTGACATAGCAGGTGGGCGTGGCGGCGTGGCGAAGTGACCTGTAACGCCGTTGCCATACGTTTGGCTCTGAATTCCACAATTTCGGGCCCAGCTGCTCCAAACTCACTAGGATGGATCCTTATCCACCCACCGACAGGAATTCATAACAAAATTTGGTGGGCGTGGCCTAATTTATCTATAGCGCCCCCTAGAGTATTTTAAATGAACAGCCCTAAGCCATGCTTTAACCTAGAATTACGAAACTTGGTACACATGTGTATCTTGTCAGGACGTACAAAAAAGTCTATTACAGCCATGGTCGAAACCCAACAGGAAGTCGGCCATTTTAGATTGAAGTTCATTTGACCTCGATTTTGACGTTTACAGCCTTTGCATTTGATCGAACTCCTCCTTGGGATTTCGATTGATCGGCTTTAAACTCGGTCAGTCTGATCATAAGGCATGTCTGATTTAAAGTTATCAAATTGGTGACTGTCTGAGATTGCTGAAGGGGGGTTACCAGGGGTCAAAGTTCACCTACTCGCCATGAAACACGAAACTCTTATATATCCTGCACAGAAACTCACAGAGACACCAAACTTTCAGTTATTGATCATCAATAGGTGTCCTAAAATACCCTGTGGTGAAATTATGACATCGCTTAGGCCACGCCCCCTGAGAACAGGAAGTGTCATGTTTTACTGTGAACGGTCGCTATCTTAGCCCTTTGACCTAATCAACATGAAACTGTGTCCAGAGACAGAAGACATGTTGGTGTGTTGTGGATCCAAGCCCTGACCGGCTGCGATGAAGCAGCTGGGTGTGGCGGCGTGGCGAAGTGACCTGTAACGCCGATGCCATACGTTTGCTTCTAGATTCCACATGTTTCGACCGAGCTGCACCAAACTTGGCCTGAGTGATGCTGGTGTCATACCTGAAAATTCTATGTCATCAGATTATGACGTCATCTAAGCCCCGCCCCCTCAGAACAGGAAGTGCTATTTTTTTCCTTGGAAACTTTCATCTATGGCTCTCTTGACCTAATCAAGGTGATTCTGTGTTGGATGACAGATAGGAAGTTGGTCTCGCTTGCTTTAAAGTGCCAAGAGTTTTCAATGGCGGCAACGCCGTTCGTATACGTTTGCCTCTACATTCCACATATTTTGACCGAGCTGCATCAAACTTGGCCTGAGTGATCCTGGAGGGAGGCCCGTCGATCCTACGTCATCATATTATGACGTCATCTAAGCCCCGCCCCCTCGGAACAGGAAGTGCCGTTTTTTTCCTTGGAAAGCTCTGTTTATGGCTCTCTTGACCTAATCAAGATGATTCGGATGATAAACTGTGTCAATGCTCGCTGCTGGCTGAACCGTGTGGGCGTGGCCAAACGGCGAATATCAGTCCCTCGCCATATGCATACGTTTGGCTCTTATTCACGCATGGATTATCCGATTGCCGCCAAACTGGATATGTATGACCTTTGTTCACCTCTAAAGAGCCCGACGGGTTTGAGATGTAATTTGGCTCCACTGCGCCCCCTAAGTTAATACATGGGTTGTATCTCCTCGACGCATCGACCGATCTGCGCCAGATTTTTCGACAGTCGTCGGGGAGCGCCGCCGAACGCATTCACGCGTGTCGCCCGGTGGACGGGCGGGGAAAATGCGCGACAGCTTCTGCGGCGGCTGGCGGGCGGCGGTGCTGGAAACTGCGGCGGAGCTTCTGCGGTGGGGAGTTGGCTGCGGCTCTGGAAAACGCGCGAGAGCTTCTGCGGTGGCCGGAACCCCCGCGGTGGCCAATAGGCCGGAGCGGCGCTTGCTGCGAGGGCCGCCCGAGGCTGCTTGCAGCTTTAATTATTATTATTATTCTTACCCCCTCTTCGTGCGCCTTTTTGGGGGCTTTATCATATTCAAAAACTCACCAAACTTGGCGGAAGCGACTAGGCGGTTTAAAAATTTTGAATTTTAAGGTCGCCGCAAAAATCGCAAAAAAAATTGCTCAACGGCGGCAACTAGCAATTTTCAAAAGACCCATTGCTATTCACTTACTTCATCGTAGAGACTTGAAATTCGGTACAGTTGTAGAGCTCACTAAGACGCTCAGAATTTACAAGTAATGTCATAGTGCAAGTATCACAGGAAGTCGGCCATTTTGTATTGAAGGTCCATTTTTTACCTCGAGTTTGACGTTTACAGCCTTCGTATTTGATCGAACTCCTCCTAGGGATTTCGATTGATCGGCTTCAAACTCGGTCAGTCTGATCATAAGGCATGTCTGATTTAAAGTTATCAAATTGGTGAGTTTTGGAGCATGTTGAAGGGGGGTTAGCAGGGGTCAAAGTTCACCTACACGCCATGAAACAAAAACCTCTTATATTTCCTATACAAAAACACATAGAGGGACCAAACTTTCAGTGATTGATCGTCATCGGGTGTCCTAAAATACCCTACAGTGAAATTTTTTTTTATGTAGGCCACGCCCCCTGAGAGCAGGAAGTGTAATGTTTTACTGTGAACGGTCGCTATCTTAGCCCTTTGACCTAATCAACATGAAACTGTGTCCAGAGACAGAAGACATGTTGGTGTGTTCTGGATTCCAACCCCGACCGGCTGCGATGAAGCAGGTGGGCGTGGCGGCGTTGCGAACGCCATCGAATTTCGTTTGGCTCTGAATTCCACAGTTTCGGGGTGAGCTGCTCCAAACTCACTAGGATGGATTCTTATCCATCCCCAAACAGGAATCCATAGCGAAATTTGGTGGGCGTGGCCTAATTTTTCTATAGCGACCCCTAGAGTATTTTAAATGAACAGCCCCAAGCCATGCTTAAACCTAGAATTACGAAACTTGGTACACATGTGTATCTTGTCGGGACGTACAAAAAAGTCTCTTAGAGCCATGCTCTAAACCCAACAGGAAGTCGGCCATTTTAGATTGAAGTTCATTTGACCTCGATTTTGACGTTTACAGCCTTTGCATTTGATCGAACTCCTCCTAGGGTTTTCGATTGATCGGCTTCAAACTCGGTCAGTCTGATCATAAGGCATGTCTGATTTAAAGTTATCAAATTGGTGACTGTATGAGCTTGCTGAAGGGGGGTTACCAGGGGTCAAAGTTCACCTACTCGCCATGAAACACGAAACTCTTATATTTCCTATACAAAAACACATAGAGGGACCAAACTTTCTGGGATTGATCGTTATGGGGTTACCTAAAATACCCTGTGGTGAAATTATTTTTTTACGTAGGTCACGCCCCCTGAGAACAGGAAGTGTCATGTTTTACTGTGAACGGTCGTTATCTTAGCCCTTTGACCTAATCAACATGAAACTGTGTCCAGAGACAGAAGACATGTTGGTGTGTTGTGGATTCCAACCCCGACCGGCTGCGATGAAGCAGGTGGGCGTGGCGGCGTTGCGAACGCCATCGAATTTCGTTTGGCTCTGAATTCCACAGTTTCGGGGTGAGCTGCTCCAAACTCACTAGGATGGATCCTTATCCATCCCCGAACAGGAATCCATAGCGAAATTTGGTGGGCGTGGCCTAATTTCTCTACATCTCCCCCTGGAATATTTTAAAAAATCAGCCCCAAGCCATGCTTTATCCTAGAATTACGAAACTTGGTACACATGTGTATCTTGTCAGGACGTACAAAAAAGTCTCTTAGAGCCATGCTCTAAACCCAACAGGAAGTCGGCCATTTTAGATTGAAGTTCATTTGACCTCGATTTTGACATTTAGAGCCTTCGTATTTGATCGAACTCCTCCTAGGGATTTCGATTGATCGGCTTCAAACTCGGTCAGTCTGATCATAAGGCATGTCTGATTTAAAGTTATCAATATGGTGAGTTTTGGAGCATGTTGAAGCGGGGTTAGCAGGGCTCAAAGTTCCCCTGTGATCGATTGTGTAATATGTAATTACAAAGGGGATCCTTTATCATTCCGTAGTGCAATGCTGCCCTCTGGTGTCGAATTACTGAAATTACTGAAATAGTTTCATTATTTCAGTAATTCAACACCAGAGGGCAGCATTGCCCTACGGAATGACAGAGTTCAGTTTTGTGAGGAAGGGAAAAAATTAAATAATTTGTAATTCTAACACAAAAAATCACAGAGACACCAAAGTTTGAGATATTGATCATCCTCGGGTGTAGAATAATATCCAATGGTCAAATGATGACATCACGTAGGCCACGCCCTCTGACAACAGGAAGTCTTGTATTTTACTGTGAACGGTCGATAGCTTCTGCACCAAACTTTGCATGAGTGACCCTGGGGGATCCTTGACGACCCTATGTCATCATATTATGACGTCATCTAAGCCCCGCCCCCTCAGAACAGGAAGTGCCGTTTTTTACTTGGAAAGCTCCGTTTATGGCTCTCTTGACCTAATCAAGATGATTCGGATGATAAACTCTGTCAATGCTCGCTGCTGGCTGAACCGTGTGGGCGTGGCCAAATGGCGAATATCAGTCCCTCGCCATATGCATACGTTTGGCTCTAATTCACGCATGGATCATCCGATTGGCGCCAAACTGGATATGTATGACCTTTGTTCACCTCTAAAGAGCCCGACGGGTTTGAGATGTAATTTGGCTCCACTGCGCCCCCTAAGGTAATACATCGGCCGTGTCTCCTCGACGCATCGACCGATCTGCGCCAGATTTTTTGACAGTCGTCGGGGAGCGCCGCCGAACGCATTCACGCGTGTCGCCCGGTGGACGGGCGGGGAAAATGCGCGACAGCTACTGCGGCGGCTAGCGGGCGGCGGTGCTGGAAACTGCGGCGGAGCTTCTGCGGTGGGGAGTTGGCTGCGGCTCTGGAAAACGCGCGAGAGCTTCTGCGGTGGCCGGAACCCCCGCGGTGGCCAATAGGCCGGAGCGGCGCTTGCTGCGAGGGCCGCCCGAGGCTGCTTGCAGCTTTAATTAGTCTTGTACTGCGAAAATGTGAAGTATACTTTTACTTTTCGTGGTTAGATAACTGTGGATCACCTGGAAGAAGATAAGCATGAACAAAAAAAATGGAGTATTGAACCTGAGCTTGTTTGTGATCTTAGCACCAGGTGGGTTTTGTTCACATCTTTTAGTGCTGCAGGCAACAAAAACCAAATGGAGAAGCTGATCCTGATAAAATAGTGGCTAACTGCCACTTTCATGTATCCTCATTTGTAAGAGTGAAATTACTTCTTGAAAATAACCTTTAGGCTGGTAATTTTTGTTTTTACAAATTGTTTTAATGCTCGAATTTACTACTCTAATTTGAAATGTCATGTTTCTATTAGCTGTAAAGGAAAATTCATAATTAACAGAAATAAAATATTTTTTAACAACCATCTGTGTCTAATTTAACTTCACTGCTCACAAAATTAAACATTAAAATAACACATCCTAGATTTTAATTAATTAAATACATTCTCACTGAAAAGCTTTATTAACACAGTGGAAGTGATTGAAAGGAAAATAGCACAAACCTTATCAATGTAAAGATTTTTACACCTTGTAGATCTGGATTTGGGTTTACACTCAAGTGGAAAATAACATGACTGCTTAATCGTCAGTTAATTTTCCTCAATACAAGCCTAGATGAGGCTCAGTAGTGTGTGTGGCCTCCACATGTCTGTGTAACCTGCGGCATGTTCCTGATGAGACTGTGGATGTTGTCCTGAGGAATCTCTTTACAGACCTGTATTGGAGCTTCAGTCAGCTCCTGAGCTGTTTGTGGTGGATTGACCGAAATGTGATGTCCCAGATGTGTTCAATTAAATTCAGGTCTGGGAAACGGGCAAGCCTGTACATAAAATTAATCCCCTGATCATGTAGGAACTGCTGACACATTTTAGCCCCACCATCATAATGCAGGTGGTGGGTGCATTCCTCTAATTTACACGCCACTCCATACTTTTGGTAGTCGGGGCAACTCTGCTTAGCACATGGAGGGCTGTGACCATATATAATTCACGATAACACCGGTAAAAAAACTTGCCCAGTAAAATACATTTTATTGTGAAATGCTAAGTTCCGTGGTGTAAATATACCATCCCATTACCCATGCCACGATATAGAAGTTGGAAAGATGAAGGCAAACATGGCGGAACTGCCATACAAAGAAGAAGCTGGTCAGCTGGGTTACAGTCTGGACTGGACTAAATTTCACAGAATTAGCTGCTATCTGTG
>NW_019369754.1:0-6137 GCF_002775205.1 Xiphophorus maculatus | reverse complement strand
ATATTTTCCCCACGAATTTTCCGCTGAAGAGCATCTCAAGTATGTGGGTGTGTTTCCTCCTTTAGATTCGTACGGCGTCAAACTTATGAATCCTGATGAGAGGCAGAAAATTACTGACTGGTACGGTGAAGCATCCAAAGGCATTTTTGACTTTGAGAAAGAATCCCTGCATTATTGCAAAAATGATGTGGACATTCTTTTTCAAGGTTGTGTTAAATTCAGAGAGGAGTTTTTTAAGGAGACAAATGTGGATCCCTTTAAGAACATCACAATTGCTTCTGCATGCATGCAGGTTTTTGTGACCAATTTTCTTCCGGAGAAATCCTTGGCGATCCCATCCGCTGTAGATTACAGGCGTGGGTCCAAAACTTTCTCCAATGCTTCAATTCAGTGGCTAGAGTGGAAGATGGACAGTGAGAACTTACATATTGAGCACGCGCTAAACTCGGGCGAACGCAAAATCGGACCCTATTTTGTCGACGGATTCGCAGTAATCTCAGGTTTAGCCACCATATTCTCTTTCAACGGGTGTCTTTACCATGCCTGCCCTCGGTGTTTCAAGCAGACTGAAGTGTGTCCTTTGAGAAAAGTACCGTTTGAACAAATTTATGCAGCTACGGTTGAAAGATCTAAGATTCTGCAAGCCGTTTATGGTGTTCGAGTCGAGACTGTGTGGGAACATGAGTGGGATGAAATGAAAAAGTCTGATCCAGGGGTAATCAGATTCCTGGAAAAATTTGATGCGCCAGAACCTTTGGTCCCTCGGAACGCTCTGTACGGAGGTCGAACTTGTGCTCTAAAGCTCAGGTTCACAGCTGGACCGGGTGAGTCTGTGCATTATGTGGACTTCACATCTCTCTACCCTTATGTAAATGCTACGTGTGAATATCCGCTAGGTCACCCCACCCTCATTTACAAAGATTTCGATGATCCAGTCAACTATTTTGGTTTTATCAGAGCTACCGTTTATCCTCCACGAGGCCTGTTTTTTCCAGTTCTACCCTACAAGACATCTAGGGGTAAGCTAGTTTTCACTCTTTGCCGCACATGTGCAGATATTAACAATCAATCGGGGATCTGCACCCATGAGGACGAGGCTCGATCTCTGACAGGTGTTTGGGTGAGTGCGGAGTTTCAAAAAGCATTGCAATGCGGTTATCGTCTTGGAAAAATCACTGAGGTCTGGCATTTTGAGAGAAGCAGTAGCTCGATCTTTAAAGGCTACATTCACACCTTTTTGAAGGGGAAACAGGAAGCCAGCGGTTATCCCCCTGAAGCGATGGATCAGGAGAGCAGGTTGAAATATGTGAGAGATTATCAAATTAATCAAGGTATTCAACTAGATGCTGGGAAAATTGAGGTGAACCCTGCTAAAAGACAAGTAGCTAAACTGTGTCTCAATAGCTTCTGGGGAAAGTTTGCGCAAAGAAATGATCTCTCTCAGACCAGCTTTGTAAGTGATCCTGATGAATATTTCAATTTTTTTTTCTCAGGTAAATACGTGGTGAAGTACTTTCACTTTATCAACCCTGAAACCTGTCTGATCCAGTGGAATTACAGCAAACGTTGCATCATTCGTCCTAACAAATCAAATAATATTTTCATCGCAGCATTTACCACAGCTTATGCTCGTTTAAAACTTTTCAGCTGTCTGGAGCGAGTGCAGGATAAGATTCTCTACATAGACACAGACAGCCTGATCTATGTGGTAAAAGATGGTGAGAGTCCTCTAGAACTGGGAAATTATCTCGGTGATTTAACCGACGAATTAGGAGGTGACACCATTCAGGAATTTGTAGCAGCGGGGCCTAAAAGTTATGCTTACCAGACAAAAAATCAAAAGAAAGTGGTGATCCGGGTGAAAGGCATCACTCAAACTTATGAGTGCAGCGAGAGAGTCAATTTTGACAGCATCAGAGAGCTGGTGGGAGGGTACTTAGAGGGGTCCCGACACGGTGTTATCAAAACACCGCAACACACCATAAAACGCGATAAAAAAGGGTTCGTTTTAAGAAACGCGACATTTCTTAAAAGGTTTCAGGTTGTGTATGACAAACGCAGGCTTTTTCCTGATGGTTCAACTCTACCTTTTGGTTATTAGAGTTTAAGAGACAAGGAAAAAATAAAAAAATAAAAATGTCTTATTCCAACGATGTTCAAGAGGTATACTTTGACCCTAGGTTCAATTCACCTTTCTCATGTATGATCGTGGGGGCAAGTGGCTGTGGAAAATCATACTTTGTAGGGAAAATGTTGCAAAATCTTGAGCATGTCATGAATGTTGTACCGGACAATATTGTTTGGATTTTTACTTCTTTTCAACCATTATATGCTGAATTGCAAAAACTGAATAAAAATATTAAATTTGTGGAAGGACTGCCTGATTCTTTTGACGACGAAGAATTATTCCCTGTGAATCAAAGTCACTTGGTCATTTTGGATGATGTCATTTTCCAGGCTTCTAACCACCCTGAAGTAGCCAAATTGTTCACCCAATATCGACATCATAGAAATATGTCTGTTCTATATCTCACCCAGAATGTATTTCAACAGGGAAAATACAGCCGCACCATTAGTCTCAACAGTAATTATATGGTGCTCTTTAAGAACCCTCGAGATAAATTACAGGTGGATATACTAGCGCGTCAAGTCTTCCCATCAGCTAAAGCAAGTTTCCTGGAGAGTTTTGAAGACGCAACCAAAGAAGCTCACGGATATTTAATCGTAGATCTTACTCCTAGCTGCCCAGAACGTTACAGGTTAAGGACGGGGATATTACCCGGCGAATCGCCAGTGGTGTATGTACCTAAATCAAAGTAAGTCAGAATGTCTGCACGCATAAAAAGGAATGCTCCGATGCTCAGGGCTCTTTACCAGGCCACCCCTCAGAAGCGTAAAGATATTTTAGCTCATTGCTCACCGGATTTTCTTAAAACTTTATGTGAGATTGCTCTGAACATTCTAAAAGGAAATATTAAACTAACACCTTCTCAACACCGGAAATTGAAAAAGCAGCGAAAAATTATCAGACTGTTGGCGGATAAAAGAACCGGATTAAAGCGTAAACAGCTGGCTCTTAAAAGTCAAGGAGGAGGATTTATTCTCCCCCTGCTAGCTGCTCTGACTCCGTTAATAGGAAACTTAGTGGGCGGAATCCTCAGCAGATAGAACAAAAGCAATGGCTCTTAAAACATCTCAAAAGATGTTTCTCATCTCACCTCATCAGTTTAAACATTTGAACTCCTCAAAGACTTCAATCAGAGATGCGGCGGAGGAGGATCTGGATTCTCAAATGAGAGCCATTTTGAATGAATCAGGGCTCACTGCATACGAGAAAATTAAGAAATATGATGCTTTGCTACAAAGATCTCTATCTTTAATCAAGCAAGGTCAACTAGAAGAGCCACAGTTTTCTGTGACTGTGCAGCGTACCAAGGATGATCCTGAACTTAGAAACCGTGAAGATGATTCTATTCAAAAAACTACCGAATTGGATGAAACTGCTAATGAAGTTGTGAAAGCTCTTCCTGAAAGAGATCGAAAAAATGCTGAATACATTTTGAAAAAGCTGTCCAAAAGTAACAGCGGTTGGACATCTAAAGCAGAATTTGTTTATAAAGGAAATGTCATGAAAGGTTCTCATTTGGTTGATTTACTCAAAAACCTTCTGCTCCCGTTTAAAAGAAAATCCCAAAGCCTCCTGCCTGCAGG
Source organism: Xiphophorus maculatus (assembly GCF_002775205.1). Classification (NCBI taxonomy): domain Eukaryota; kingdom Metazoa; phylum Chordata; class Actinopteri; order Cyprinodontiformes; family Poeciliidae; genus Xiphophorus; species Xiphophorus maculatus. The sequence goes on along the minus strand of NW_019369754.1, from coordinate 2,426 downwards.
GTGGACCGATTTCCTTTCCACACTGGATGAATTAAATTTCCCGGTATCGTCTGTTAATAATCCACAAGCTCGTGAACAATATTTGCGTGTCAAGACAGACGGTGTCAAAACCCCTTCCAGAAGAGAAAAAAAGAAGATTATCCTAACCCCTAAATTTGATTTTGGGGATGAGGTGACGGATGTAAAAAGTACTCGTAAAAAGAAATTTATCTTATCCCCTAAATTTGATCTACAGAATAAGATCAGAAACAGACAAAGTACGCGTAAAAGAACAAAACCATCACGTTGGATTGCTTTTACTCCATAAACTCTCTGACAACAATTCTTTTTTCCAATAAAATATTTTATTAAAGAATTTTTCAGGTGTACAGTCTCTTGTTTTAATACACTAATATTAGAAAATCATGTTAACAATTTGTGACAATCTTTAAACATTTGCATAGAACATGTTCCGTGGTGAAAAGAACAAAACTTTTGGTGTTTTACACAGCGCTGATATTTTTTCACAAAATCTGAAACCATGACATCGTTTTTTTTCACATCCCCGGGGTATGAATCAAGCACTTGTTGCATTGATAAACCACATGCTCTATTACATAAGTAATAAACACAATGATGACCGCAAACAACAGACAGAGTATCTTGAAGTTGATTATTATGATATATTATTTTTGAAGACCTGTCTTTCAGAAATTTTACGATGCTTGTTGGATAGAAATCAAAGTCTGGCCGAAAGCCGTAGGAGTCAAAAAACGTGGCAATACCGTTCCCTTCCAAAGTAAGAGCTAGCCAGTGTTCTCCGGGCATGTGAGCAGGATGCGTGTTCACAATAAAATATGCGGGTCCTGCGTACTCGTGTGAGAGCAAAGACAGTTCATCGCATGCCCAGACTCCGCAAAATACTTTCCCCAACAGCTGGTGTAGCAGACTCTCAAGTTGATGATTATTCATGATTAATAATAATCCACCAAAACCTCTCTTTTAGAATTGATCTCCAGAATAGAATCGTAACACGTATAGACGATTAGCGTGGTCGTGTGTGGTAATGGGACTCTGAACCGGATCTCTAACCTCAAGTTTCCGTTAGAAACCGGTGATAATGCGTCTGCGTCCTCTCCAGGGTTGAGATTAAAGACAAACAGCGAGTATCCCTGGTTAAAATCAGTTCGGTCTATGCTCAGCGGAAGGTCTTTAAGATGACGGCCTGATGCAGAGAATATGTTGTAAAATTCTCTGACCGATATTCCTTGGTTGAATTGGGGCTGGAAAGCTTTGCCGGGGATCTGTTTGCCCTCCTGGCACAGAGCCAAGTACTCAACGTCCATATGTTTAAAATGAAAAGGTGACAAGTCCCTTCTTCCTGTGAAGGCCTCGTGATGAACCATTCCCAGAACTATATACTTTGGTATAGCCCCCAAAAATAGGTTCTCCTGAGTACATATTCTTGAGTTTTCAGGGATAGAATATGTTTTAACATTAACTCTGGAAAGTGGGTACAACGCATTTCCCCGCATTAAAGCAGAAGCGTGTCCTAAACGGACCGCGGGAGAAACCGATACTTTTTTCACAAAAAGAGAAGCCCCCAAAATTTTCAATCGAAAAGTTGAGTCACGGGCTCCCATCAGACAAAATGCATCGCTGGCTCTTGTTAATTTAATCCTTAAATCCACAGAATTAAGCAGCACCCTCTCACAGAAAAATATATCGGCATGCAGTGCCCCCAACAGGTGCACTTCTCTGGACTCAGCGGTGAAGGAGGCCCTTTTATTTAAACCCTGGTTTGGACCATTATTTACAACTATAGAGTCTATGGCTCCCGCCGTATCTTTGTAAAAAAGACCTGCGCTAAATTGGCTTCTCAGCGTATCTTGAGAGAAATTAAGTAAAGTTTCAATCACTGCCCTGTAAGGGTGGGTGGAACTCGACTGAGATATCAGACGGTCTCCCAACGTGACGTCGCATTGGGAAAATATTGTGTTAAGAGGATAATTAATTAATCCCACAGCAGCGTCATTAGCTAGGTTGCTACCATCGGCGTTGGTGATCTTGATGCGTAGATGAAGCAGGGTGTCGTTTAAGTCCAGATATTTCTCTCCTCCCGGGATCATAAATTCGATAGGACCGTTGTCCGTAAGAGCCGACAGCGGCAAAATTTCAGTGTAGACCTTATCTTCTATAGATAGCTGGGTCATAGGGGCTGAAAATAAATCTAACTCGGCTAAAGTACATTCCGGTGATTTGTGATGCAAAAGAGCCATGTTTTATTGAAATATATCTTTGCTAGGAACAGAGTTCCTCGCTTTAGCCTTCCTTCTTCCGTTTGACTTCTTTCGCTTCAGTGCTCTACGTATTTGTAAGTTATGCGCACGCTCTCCCGGTGGGCGCGTCCTTGCTCTTCTTGACAGAACCATAATTCCTGACCCTTC